>NC_053394.1:159165255-159438788 GCF_905171765.1 Bufo bufo
CTTGCCACCAGTTTGGCCATATTTCAGAGCTGCAACATCACTGGAGTGCCCAAAAGCACAAGGTGTGCAATACTCAGAGACATGGCCAAGGTAAGAAAGGCTGAAAGACGACCACCACTGAACAAGACACACAAGCTGAAACGTCAAGACTGGGCCAAGAAATATCTCAAGACTGATTTTTCTAAGGTTTTATGGACTGATGAAATGAGAGTGAGTCTTGATGGGCCAGATGGATGGGCCCGTGGCTGGATTGGTAAAGGGCAGAGAGCTCCAGTCCGACTTAGACTCCAGCAAGGTGGAGGTGGAGTACTGGTTTGGGCTGGTATCCTCAAAGATGAGCTTGTGGGGCCTTTTCGGGTTGAGGATGGAGTCAAGCTCAACTCCCAGTCCTACTGCCAGTTTCTGGAAGACACCTTCTTCAAGCAGTGGTACAGGAAGAAGTCTGCATCCTTCAAGAAAAACATGATTTTCATGCAGGACAATGCTCCATCACACGCGTCCAAGTACTCCACAGCGTGTCTGGCAAGAAAGGGTATAAAAGAAGAAAATCTAATGACATGGCCTCCTTGTTCACCTGATCTGAACCCCATTGAGAACCTGTGGTCCATCATCAAATGTGAGATTTACAAGGAGGGAAAACAGTACACCTCTCTGAACAGTGTCTGGGAGGCTGTGGTTGCTGCTGCACGCAATGTTGATGGTGAACAGATCAAAACACTGACAGAATCCATGGATGGCAGGCTTTTGAGTGTCCTTGCAAAGAAAGGTGGCTATATTGGTCACTGATTTGTTTTTGTTTTGTTTTTGAATGTCAGAAATGTATATTTGTGAATGTTGAGATGTTATATTGGTTTCACTGGTAAAAATAAATAATTGAAATGGGTATATATTTGTTTTTTGTTAAGTTGCCTAATAATTATGCACAGTAATAGTCACCTGCACACACAGATATCCCCCTAAAATAGCTAAAACTAAAAACAAACTAAAAACTACTTCCAAAAATATTCAGCTTTGATATTAATGAGTTTTTTGGGTTCATTGAGAACATGGTTGTTGTTCAATAATAAAATTAATCCTCAAAAATACAACTTGCCTAATAATTCTGCACTCCCTGTATACTTAGGGGACAGCCATGGACGTATATATAGATGCATGTAATAACTGGGGCATTCATACATCCATATATAGAAATCCCCTAATATAAACCCATATACACACACATACAGATGTGTGCAATATAAGGGGCATACTCACATCTCCATATATATACATATACACACACACAAAGACCTGGGCCCATACTGGCCATGCATGGCCAATATATATATGTATATATTAAAAGACACATATACATATATTCCTCTACAGTCCCCCTGTTGTCGAGTACACGACAATAAAGCTTATGCTTGAGGGAAGGGTTGGGATATATTTGCCCCCTCAACCCCACTCACTGTTGATGACAGTTCAGGAAGGACTGAAGTATAAACTGGCCCTTAGGTACCTAGACATCACCCATCGCGACCAACACCTCCGACCTGCCCTTCAACGTAACCAGACGTCTCCATCCACAGAAAACACAGTCTTCTTCTTCTTCTCTGGAACTTTCTTGGTCTGCGGTCTATCAGTGTCGATCTTCAGGTATCAGCCACTCCCAATGTAGTCTTTTCCTGACTCTGGAATGGCTTCACCCTCACAGTCTCTAGATCGATCCACGTAGCAACCGTGGACTGGCCTTTTTTCTTTCTGTCAGTAACGATCTTCCAGTGTCAGCCACTCCCAATACTCTGGAATGGCCTCACCCTCTAAGTCAAACTGACTTTCCTTCAGTGCCGATCATAGACACAACTTCCATCTGACACTTCTCTCATCTTGATTGAAGAATCTGTCATTGAAGAGGTTCTCCCATGGACAGTTAAGTAGGTCTTTACAAGGCAGGTCAGAATTTCTGAGTAAGAGGCGATGTCATAGTACCTAAATTCTAACTGTGGGAAAGAACACAGCCCTATTCAGTCCAACCCTTACAAACTTCCCCATTCTTGGGGTTAAGGTTGAAAATAACTTGGTAAATGAGGGGCCTGTCCCTAGGGAATCTACTCTTCCCCATTCACACTAAAACAGGTCTCATCCCTCCTAACACCGCCAAATTCTATTTAGTGTGTGTACCCATAGAGACTCATGCAACCTGGCATATCTCTCTACACCTCCAAAGACACAGGTAGATCACAGACCCACGTGTCAATGGGAAACGACTATAGGATGCAAATGTGTACAGCCAAATTATAACTCACCGCAGTGCGTTGTGTCTATGGGTACACATTTGACAAATATACAAAATCAATATATGTACATAATACTATGGTGTTTCAGGATTGCATAAGTTATACATCCTGAACCCTCATAAGAACTAAGTAGAAAAACCTACAAATGAACAATATACAGGTGAAACTCGAAAAATTTGAATATCGTGCAAAGTTAATTTATTTCAGTAATGCAACTTAAAAGGTGAAACTAACATATGAGATAGATTCATTACATGCAAAGCGAGATATTTCAAGTCTTTATTTGTTATAATTTGGATGATTATGGCTTACAGTTTATGAAACCCCAAAGTCACAATTTTGAGGTACCCTTTGCTCAGGGGATATGGAATAATTAGCTGACTAGAGTGTGACACTTTGAGCCTAGAATACTGAACCTTTTCACAAAATTCTAATTTTAAGCTGCATTAATGCAATTCCTTTCAATTTGCATTACTGAAATAAATGGACTTTTGCACGATATTCTAATTTTTTTAGTTTCACCTGTATATATACAAATGTCCATGAGGTCCCTGGCTTCAGGACTTTGTGGGCGTTATGTCCTGAGCCTCCTACAGTTAAGTTTGTGAAGTTCCGTCTGGTTCTGGTGTAACTGGTCAGCAGGTCCCTTGACCCTCCGATACACAGTCCCATGTAGATGATGATGACCAGAACCAGAAGAACTTTCACTGGGTGAAACAAGAGATTGTAGCTGAATGAGCTCTTCCACCCGAACATCTTGAAGTCTTTCTCCAGAGCCTGAGATAATGCTCCCGCTGGATTGTGGCACAGTTCTCCGTCTCTTGAAAACCTCTGAACAAAGGTCGCTTGACTGACAAAATCCAGTGGGATCCTCTGGAGCCTCACAAGAGTGTCAGGGCGGATAGCTAGTCTCTTCTGTGGCGTAATCTGGGTTTTTCCTCTGCTCCATAGTGAACATACCTATGACAGAAGAAAATACCAGGCGCTCCTGGGGGAATTCTCCCCTCACGGTGCAGTTGATTGTCTTACACCAGCACCAATACCTTTGACCCATGAGTAGAGAAAGGTATTGGGCTGCCCTTCATCTCACAGGACCCCTCGTTATCCTAACACTGGTGTCTGAACACCCTACCTTCAGAGGATCCCGTCCCCTGCTTCACATCCCTCTGCACCAACAGATAAGGATGGCCATCCTACTAGGTTAGGATATCCGAGGGAAGCTGTGGACAAAATACCATCTTGTTATTGATGGTACTGTATCCCGGTCTACTCATGTGTACTCAGGCTGATTTCCCCCTGTCATCCTGTCTTGTGGAGGCCTACAGAATCCATGGCATGGGTCATGCCATGGCTCTTCAGGACTCCACAACACAAAAACACAGTCCACGCTCTGCTGCCAACCATTCTGTGTCCAATTCTAATCAGAGCTGCGTTACCTGATCGGACTAGAATTAAGTGCGCAGAACAATATTACACCAATGTTGTCCGTCCGCCCCAGTCCCCAGTATAACACAGATCACTGAAAAAAAGATATAACATCCTGCACGATGTACATGGCTACATTTATACAATCACAGAAAATAATGCTCTATAATAATAGATGAAAGCATAACATATGGACTAAGCCCTCACTCTATTGATAAAATCTTAGACACTTGGTCAATACATTTTGATTAAAACACATCTAAGCCCACCTACCAAGCGACAAGGTGGTCTCAGTTCAGGCGGGTCCTACGCTAAACCTGCCTATGCCGTTATGCATTTATGTTCAGGAGCGCAGACTCCCGCACATATAGTGTGTTGCTCCTAGTTACCTCCATGTGCAACAGCAACCAGTGGGAGGAGGAGCACACACACCTACATGTACCACCCTATCAAGGTCACCTATTAGATAGGTGGGGCAAAAGTGCACATGAATACTACTCCAAAAATAGGAGGAAAACAAATCACGGAAAAAAATATATAACATCCTGCACGATATGATAATATAACACAGCCCAACCGAAAACCTTGAGCAAAACAGTGTTACCTGTATCGATCAGAGACCTTGGTTGCTCATCGTGACATCCCACTTAACAGTGTTACAATGTCACCCGTACCACAGGCCAACTATTTTTCTCGATCCACAGTATAACACAAATCAGCAGGGTGGAACACATTCGTAGACAAGGACTACCTCCATCAACATCAAAAAAAACATACAAACAGATAACAAAAACACACAACATGGACATACACAGGGAACAAAATTGTACAGGGGTGTCAAATGTTGCCTAGCCTAGCTTGGCTATTCTGACCCCTCAGCAGCTGGTGATGCCGCTGAGAGGTAACCCCTTTATGACCAAGCTGACTAGACCCCACTGCACAATTTGCTACCTGGCTACTACTGCTGGACACATTGCAATTACTTGCACAAGGGCAATTCCTTGCAATGTGTCCTTTGTTCCCACACCTGAAGCACCTGACCTGGCTTCCTGTCCTTTGTGTTTTGCTCTTACCTTTTTTTCAGTGCTTTGCTATATGACCTAAACCACCACATGCAATACATCTAATGTTTGCCCAGCATGGCTTAGGTCCGTCTACACTGCCATCGTGCTCCCATCTCCTGAATTGTTCCATCCACAGGGACGCACTCTTCACCACAGTTCTTTTTCCCAAAGTCAGGGAAAAATCTCTGTTAGTCTGGACCGGCTTGACCTGATGATTTGACTGGTCACAGACTACTCTCCCCCCTTTTTGCCCTGGACAGTGCAAAGTCTTTGGAGATTCAGGCCCTGACTTTACAGAAAAAGAAAGAGCCGGCACAAAATTAGTGATGACCTGTTGCATGCCAGACATTAGCTGGGACCTTACAGCAACCACAGCCTTCAATTTGGCTACCGTCACGTCAGTAGAGGCAGTCCGTTCCATGAAGGCCTTGATCTCAGTATAAGACTGAGTCAACTTAGCCTCAATTTCCTCCTTCTGCCTCTGCATCTCTACTAACTGTGACTCTATCCTAGCCACCTGCACATCTCGGTCAACGGTAGACTGTACATTCTCCGCCAGCTCTGCCCGTAATGAATGCGGAAACCTGTTTCGAATTACTGGCACAGCGTTGGCAGTGAATGGTCGGAGGAATTGTTTCCGTTGACCGAGACACCAGCGCAACTTCCTTTGGCTTGCAGATGCTAACCTCAAATGGATGAACAAGTTTGGCTAGCATCCGAAGCCATTTGGTGGCCTTGTTCAACACCGTCCGTTTGTTAACACATAGCTTGTCGTAACAACAAGCCTGTGCTAACAAATCGGACCACAGCATTTCTGCTGTCTTGTAAGTGTTGGGGAGGATGGGGTTAAACGTACTATGTTTTGCTAGGTGTAGCAGTGTGGGAAAGTCCATACTCACGTTTTGATGAGAGGCCATCTTCCTTGGTGCTGTCCTTCCTTATCCTTTGTGTGCTGCGCGGAGGAGGTCCTTTAATATCCGCAACGCCTTATCCCGACCAGCCGGACTTCTTCTGATCAGATCAGCTCCAACGGAAAATACATAGTTAATACACAAAAATCAAAAAGATTTTAGGTTCTCTGCTGTAGAAATTGCCTAGTGTTTAGTTCTGATTGAGAAAACCGCTCTACCTGTCCGAACTATCAGGCACTGGACGCTCAGAATCCACTGACCACGTCCCTCCCGCCTGACTAGTTCTCACCAAAACTAGATACAAATTCCTAGCAGTGGGCCTGGCTCGCCAATGTTAAGGGAAATATTAATTATTGATATTTTGGATAATACCAATAATTAATATTCATAAATAGGCGTGAGTCATCTAGTGATGACTCCGCCTATTTATACAATAAAATGAAAACTATGTTAAGCCCATATACACACACATACAGATGTGTGCAATATAATGGGCATACGCACATCTCCATATATATATACATATATAAACACACAGACCTGGGCCCATACTGGCCATGCAGGGCCAATATACAGTATATATGTATATATTAAAAGACACATATACATATATTTGCAATATACCCCTTTCCTCTACAGGAGCTTACCCTCTGTGATATGCAGGGAGTATTTATAATAACCTTAGGGATGGGCACAGAATTTTCCATAATATTGCTTAATAGGTGCGTATTGTGTGCAAGTGTAGCATTAGCAAATACATCTGGAATTCGGCCTTAAAGCTGTATGTAAGCTAGGCCACGTTCACATCACCGCTTTGTTTTCTCCTTTTAATCCATCAGAAGAACATAAAAATGAAAAAATAAAAATAAATAACCAGATCCGTTATTTTGAGCATCCATTGTGCTCAATTTTCATCCTTTTTCATCAGAGATCTTTTACTTTGGACAGGAGAAACTGGAACTGACACATTTCTGTTCTTCTGATGGATCAGAAGAATGGAAAACAAAACGGTGATGTGAATGTGGCCTAAGAAATTTAGAAGTAGAAATGAGCAAAAAATAACCATACACACTCGTAAACTTTGTTTATTTTTGAACATATCAATATTTGATCTTCATGTAAAAAATAAAGACAATAACAAATTGACTTTGCAATAACATATTAAACAAAAAATAATCAGACCTATGAAATTTCTGCACCTCTTTGGCCTGTAGTAGACATGTAGATCAGAGTATACATATAATAACACCTGCCCTTGCTTGAGTTTAGAGCTATAGCTTACTATGTGCAACATTTCGGTATAAATTGTAGGCAATCTACTGTAGTTTGCACTATTATCAGTTTTACTGTAATGTTGCATTGTGTACTAATGTCTAATCATTCTTTTGTGTGGTTGTTTCCTCTTACAGGGCACTGTTCTCTGTGATATCATTTTACTAAACTTCCTTAAAGGAGCAGACCAGTACAAAGCAAGGAAGTTTGAGGAGGTATGTTACTTCGTCAGATAGCAAAATTTTCCCTGCTCCTCTTCTTGACTTGGCTGTGTTGTAGAATGTTCTGTGTCTGGGATGAGTTTGACTATGATGGAACGTTAGATTTCCCTTATTTTATGTGGGTAGACTCTGAAGTGGACCATGGCAACATCTGTGTAGTGGCCATGTATAGTCACTAAGCAACTCAATTTAATCTTCTAGAGAAATTTGTTTCACGACTTTCTGATGTGATTAATGTCAGCTTAAAGTCCTTTTCAGACTATTCGCAGCCGCATTAAGCCTTCTGCTGGTTAAGGCCTCTTTCACACTACCGTATGGCTATTTCAGTGTTCTGCGGTCAGTTTTTCACGGATCCGTTGTTCCGTTTTTTTGTTTCCGTTTTGGTTCAGTTTTTCCGTATGGCATATACAGTATACAGTAATTACATAGAACAAATTTGGCTGGGCATAACATTTTCAATAGATGGTTCCGCAAAAAACGGAACGGATACATTCCGTTTTTTTTGCGGACCCATTGACTTTAATGGAGCCACGGAATGTGATTTGCGGCCAAATATAGAACATGTTCTATCTTTGCACGGAACGGAGATACGGAAACACGGAAACGGAATGCATACGGAGTACATTCCGTTTTTTTGCTGACCCATTGAAATGAATAGTTCCGTATACGGACCGTATACGGAACGCAAAAAACGTCCCGCAAAACGGAAAAAGAAAAACGGTAGTGTGAAAGAGGCCTAAGGCCCCTTGCAGACGAGTGTGTCCGGATAAGGTCCGGATGCGTCCCGGTGCATTGCGCACAGAAGTTCAGGTTTGGGTTAGTTGTAGTGTAGATTGTATTATTTCCCCTTCTAACATGGTTATAAGGGAAAAGAATAGCATTCTGAATACAGAATGCATAGTACAATAGGGCTGGAGGGGTTAAAAAATAAAATAAAATATTTAACTTACCTTAATCCACTTGTTCGCGCAGCCGGCATCTCTTCTGTCTTCATCTGTGAGCAATAGGACCTTTGATGACGTCACTGCGTTCCTCACATGGTCCATCACATGATCCATCACCATGGTGATGGATCATGTGATGAGCGTAGTGACGTCGTCAAAGGTCCTATTGCTCACAGATGAAGACAGAAGAGATTCCGGCGGCGCGAACAAGTGGATTAAGGTGAGTTAAATTTATTTTAATTTTTTTTAACCCGTCCAGCCCTATTTTACTATGCATTCTGTATTCAGAATGCTATTATTTTCCCTTATAACCATGTTATAAGGGGAAATAATAATGATCGGGTCCCCATCCCGATCGTAACCTAGCAACCGTGCGTGAAAATCGCACTGCATCCGCACTTGCTTGCGGATGCTTGCGATTTTCACGCAACCCCATTCATTTCTATGGGGCCTGCGTTACGTGAAAAACGCACAAAGAGAAGCATGCTGCGATTTTCACGCAACGCACAAGTGATGCGTGAAAATCACCGCTCATGTGCACAGCCCCATAGAAATGAATGGGTCCGGATTCAGTGCGGGTGCAATGCGTTCACCTCACGCATGGCACCCGCGCGGAATACTCGCCCGTGTGAAAGGAGCCTAAGACTTAGGCCTCCTGCACACGACTGTATGGCTTTTTCAGTGTTTTTCGGTCTGTTTTAAATGGATCCGTTGTTCCGTTTTTTGTTTCCGTTGTGTTTCCGTTTCCGTTCCGTTTTTTCCGTATGGCATATACAGTATACAGTAATTACATAGAAAAAATTAGGCTGGGCATAAAATTTTCAATAGATGGTTCCGCAAAAACGGAACGGATACGGAAGACATACGGATGCATTTCCGCACGTGTTCCGTTGTTTTTTTTTTGCGGACCCATTGACTTGAATGGAGCCACGGAACGTGATTTGCGGGCAATAATAGGACATGTTCTATCTTTCAACGGAACGGAAAAATGGAAATACGGAAACGGAATGCATACGGAGGACATTCCGTTTTTTTTGCGAAACCATTGAAATGAATGGTTCTGTATACGGAAAGCAAAAAACGGCCCGTAAACGGAAGAAAAAAATGCAATGCATTTTTGGAAATTCAATTGAGAACTTTGTAGGCTAATGTGCAGAGTCATACAATATATACTGAGCCAATAGGGGGATTTTGGCAATGGTGTAATTTTTTTTTTTTTTTTATCCTTGTACATACCTTTCTTGCTTTTCTTTTAGATTTCAGATACCACCCCTGCATTTGGCAGGCATATGTTCAAAAGTGACCAGACTCTAACTGGCCGTGGAGATGAGAAAAGATCTACAGACTCTGGGGCTTTCTCAATAGGTTTATAGGCCTGCACCAGCATCTTCATTGGCTTCCTGTGCTTTTATGTAAAGTTCTGCCTCTTGTATTCTAGATATCTTCTTCTATTGTATGTTATATTTCTTCTGATAATCACTTAAATCGGCTGCCTGTATAGACTAATTTTCAACATTCCTTGTTAGGCAGTGTAAGTTAATAGAGGGTACTCCCTCGCGCATCAGTTAGCTACTTGTATTAAGGCTGTCTTTCTCTCTGGAAGACCAAGTCTGTACATGGTCTACAGGAATAGCCAACTGATTTCAGTAGGCACTGTGTAATACTTTATTACTCCTGTGGTGGCACTGTAGGGAAAGTGAACGGTTGTTGTCAGGTTCTCCTGTAGATTATGTTGATCCCTGGAGACCCCTTAAATCAAAATAGAATTAACCATAGTTGACCCCTTGAGCTCTCAAATAATGTCCTCAATATCTCAATATCTCAAGTATTGCTTACCAAGCACTTCTTCTGTCACTTTTGTCCATGTATATAGGAGAGGATACGGGTCAGACAGCAAAATCTTCATTATTGTGAAGCACAGTATGGGATTATCAGTTTAACTGACAAGTATGAAACATACAACCCTAGACTCTACCTCTTTTTTTTCACATGTAAATAGTATTCTACTTATTATTTCTTTCTGATTTCAGGTATCCTATTAATTTCCTTAACCTAAATGTAAACTTAAAGTAGTTGTTCCAGCATAGTCAGTGGAGAATTCTTGATAGGATAGTCCCCCAATGTCTGATCAGTTGGGATTGGGTTTTTATTTGCTGCATCCCCTGTTGATCACTAGAATGGAAGACTTGGTGGCATATCGAACAAATTTGCAACCAGTATCCAATCGATGAGGGTTCAACTACTGTAATCCCCTCAGATTACTAGAACAAAGAAGCATTAGTAGAGCTAGGACAGCATTCATCTCCTTTCTGCTCCACTTTCCTTTTTGCTGGCAACTGTATGACTGGCCATTGACTATAATCAGCCAAAAATGCAGCCTCCAAATAAAGAAAAGCAGAGGCAAAAAATATGAAGTGGCACAGCCATGGGCGGACTGGCCATAGACCCCAGGGAACACCAGGGAAATTTCCTGGTGGGCCAATGCCCAAAGGGCCACCCAAGCCCTCCTCTTGGTCACCAGCTAAGTACATAATGATCTGATGCACTCAGCATTAATTAGTGGAGGAGCATCAGCCACTTAAGCACCTGGCCAGCGGGCCTAGCTGCCCTCCTGAACTCAGCTGTATTCCTGTCCTCAGGATGATGACACAGTTTCATATTGTGGCACAGGCAGCAGTATTTTGTGCTGCACTGTGGTATTCTGTTCTGCCATTTCAGGTGTCACAACTTTTTAGACCCTCCTACAACATGGGGCCACTTTTAGTTTTTTTTTTCCAGGGTCACTTTAGATTCCAAGGTCGCCCCTGGAGACAGCGCTTACCTGGCACCATTGCCACTTCATTCTAGCAGTTAGTGGAAACCAGTAGTCAAACACCCACCAATCAGACATTGGTGGCATGTCCTAGCAATATGCTACCAGTGGCTATGCTTGGATGACCCCTTTAATACATGCATTATTTCCTTGTATTCTGTGGTATCTATACCACATGTTGTGGCTGTAGATAAGGAGTCTCTGATACAGTTCATCGTTTGCACGTGGCTTAAGCCCTGTAGGCTGTAAATTCTCAGGTGCATGTCTATTTGATTTGCATCAGTGGATACGTTGCAGAGTCTGCCACATAGGCATATTTTATTCCATTCTGTGGTACATATATGAAATAAATGGAGTCTCTACACTGGACATGCATTTCGACTAATGTTCTATGATTAGATAAAAGGTCTAATTATATTCTTAAATTTATGGAGACTTCAGGAGGGAAAAAAAACAGGTCCGTAAGAGGAAGAGTCCACTTATAAATTTATCTAAGTACATTTTCATTAAAAACTGTTACATCCATGTCTTACATGTAAAGTCAAGAGAACATAATACTGGTCAGAAGTCCTGTTATCTCCCACATGTGATTAAAAATATTCCATCTGGAGGAACTGTTTTACAGACCAAAGCTACTCACAAGAATCCAAACAAGTGTGTACAGGGTGAACAGCCTGAAGGTATCCCCTTCGAAGATGGTCTAAAACATAGATTATCCCTGTGTTAACCCTGTGTTATTTACTGGAAGATTCATAGTCGTAACTAGGATTATATAATAATCATTTTGTTGCCCTAGCCCAGACTGGCAACCTCACCCCAGCCAACATTACTGTTCAGAGAACCAGGTTACCCTCTGGTGGGGTTAGATACTGACACAAAAATAGCTTCCTCATGCAACAAATCCCTAATGATCCAGCAGAAGACAACTCAATTTGAAGATGACTTTGGAGCCAATCACTTGCCAGTAGGGTCCTTTCACGAACAACAAATTAGACCATATTGATAAACTATCCTGTGCATGCAATAATAACGACAATGTGTATGGAGGGATGATGTGCCCACAGGATCTTCTCTGGTGTTCCATGGAACCTAAGTATGAGCTAGGCAGACCAATCAGTATAAGCTAGACAACCTGAAGGTGATTTTCTCATTAATTTCCTGAGGTATGAGCATCATGTTCTACATGTTATTATGAGCTACATAATAACATGTTCATAATAAAAACATAACCCAAACATTTATCTCACTATTACTTTGGTTAATGTGTTTCCATCAGCATTAGATGGATAAGGCTTATACCTTTAGGGGGTGTAGAGAAGCCCACTCCAGGGCCTGGTGCCTGAGGGTCCTTCTGCCACATGCAAAGACACCAAGACTGTAAATGACAAATGGAGGTGTTATAGATTTTTCAGCGGTATCCAGTATACTGAAGTTATGTCTGTATGTATGTGTGTAGTGAACATGTCCATCATTACAATTTTTTTTTAAATAAAATTAAATAATTTGAAAATATGGTACATTAATGGTTAATTGGTAGCCCGCCAGGCTTCTCTCCTCCAGTTGGGTACCATACTCAGCGAGCTGTAATAATAATTTATCTTCCGAGTTTCAGAAGAGACATAATTTATTCTGCCAGCAGGTGGCAGCATCATACAGGGATGCTGTCTCCCGCGCATGTAGAGGAGGGCAACATAGCTAGGGAGAGACTGTGGCCTGGGAAAGGTAAGTATTCTTCATGGAAGAAGGAGGGGCAAGTAAATGTGGCATACTTGTGAAATTTTGCTAAATGATATGAGCATTGCACAGATTTTTTTGGCCTTATGCCCCAACCATGCATATAGGACATAGCCACAACCTACACCATTTAAATTATGAATTGTACATATGACTCCCTTCAATGCACCCCAAAATGAATGCATATCACACTCCAGACCCCATTGTATACAGATCCCAGACCAAAATACCCTTTATACTTACCAGAACAGCCCTTCTACAGACCCACTTTTTTCAGACTCCAGACCAACCTATCCCTTTATACAGACCCCAGACCAAAACACCCATTATACTTACCACAGGCCAGAACAGCCCTTCTACAGACCCCCCTTTATGCAGACTCCAGACCAACCTATCCCTTTATACAGATTCCAGACCAGACTTCCCTTTATACAGACCCCAGACCAAAACATCCATTATACTTACCACAGGCCAGAACAGCCCTTCTACAGACCCCCCTTTATGCAGACTCCAGACCAACCTATTCCTTTATACAGACCCCAGACCAAAACACCCATTATACTTACCACAGGCCAGAACAGCCCTTCTACAGACCCCTTTATGCAGACTCCAGACCAACCTATCCCTTTATACAGACCCCAGACCAGACTTCCCTTTAACAAATCAAAAGCCCTTTATAGAGACATCACACCAGCCCTGTGTTATATGGAAACCACAGACTAGACATGCAGATACTCACCTCTGCCAGTTCCTACAGTCCTCACCAATAATCCTGAGCATGGTGGTACTCTATAAAGGAAATCTGGCTGCACGGGGGTTATACAGGCAGTTGTGGGAAACATGCTGCAGAGTAAGAATGCTTTCAAAAGTAGAAGTGTTAATAGTTTATTTTTCCAACTAACGAAATGCAAATTAAATGATCAAAACAGAAATGCAAATCTGGTCAATATTTGCTGTGACCAACTCTTGCTTTCATAGCAGCATCAATTCTTCTATGTATACTTACAAACCTTGGCAGGGAGGTTGTTCCAAACATCTAGAACTAACCACAGATCTTCTGTGGATGTAGGCTTGCTCAAATCCTCCTGCGTCTACAGACTGGATGATGTTGAGATCAGGGCTTTATGTGGCCCATATCATCACTTCCAGGACTCCTTGTTCTTTACACTTAAAATAGTTTTTAACGACATTGGCTGTATGTTTGGAGTCGTCTTGCTGCAGGATAAATTTACATTGAAACTATTAACACTTCTATTTTTTTAAGTATTCTTACTATGCAGCATTTTTATACACCTACCTAAAATATTTGCACAGTACTGTATGTTGTGTATACACTCAGGGAGCACATGTGGCCAGTGACGTGCTATAGAGGTCAGCGGATGCACCTGAAATAGGATCCTGACGCCTAGGGGGTGCTCCACAAATCTTTCTTTATTGTGCTCAATCCTACATGTGAGCAACATGTTAGAACTCCAGTAATCCCTTCCCATGAAATAAATGGAGCCATTCATTGGTTCAGAGCTGGTCTGTATTATATAATTATGTGCTTCCCTTTAGGCAGAGGTACGATCCTGATTGACTAGCTTACAAGGATATAAAAGTTAGATGGGGTCATATCCACATTACAATTAAATTGATTTTATTTTGCTGTGATTATTCTCCCAAAATTGGGGTGTATTAGCAATAATTTTGCAAAAATGGTGAAAAACCCATGACAGAACTGCAGGATGCAACACCCTTATATTTACCTAAATGTGTATGGAAAGGGTGGGGATTAAAGGGTACAATGTAAAATGTTGATAAAGTAATAAAAAACCTCTTTATCCCAAGGCTTTAAAGGTTTATCATTGATTGGAGTTAAATGTGCAGTTGTAAAACTTGGCGGCATTAAATGCTTCTTATATTGATATATCTATTGTGGTTTGTAAAGTCATCTGTGTAACAGGGCCTTCCATGTGTGTGTACATACATGGACACCATCCTACTTGCTCCCATATACAGCACCTGCCACACCTCCCCTTGGCTCTAGTTCCTCCCAAAGGTCTCTTCAGGAGCATGATACAGCATCACTGCTATCTGCTGGTCACAATCATTACATAAGGTCTGGAAATCTGGGATCAAGTCGCCAGCAGCTTCTTCAGAGGACAAACCAGTTGTTTGTATGATCAAAAAGTCATACACACCGCAAAACAGTATTAATAAAAACTACATCTCGCCCTGCAAAAAAAATTAGCCCTCACACAGCTCCATAGACATAACTATAAAAAAGTTATGGGGATTAGAATATGGCGATGCAAAGAAATGATTTAATTTTTTTTATTTTTTTTAAGTATTAAGACAGAAGACAATCTATATAAATGTGATTTTGCTATAATTGTACTGACCCAGAGAATGAAGGTAACATGTTAGTTTGACCACATAGGGAACTCCGTAAAAATGAAACCCATAAAACTATGGCGAAATTGTGTTATTTTTCCAATTTCACCCCAGCTTCTCTCTACATTGTATGCAATATAAAATGGTTGTATTAGAAAGTACAACATGTCCCACAAAAAAACAAGCTATGTGAAGGGAAAAAATAAAAAAAGTTATGGCTCCTGGAAGGCGCCTTGTACTCAAAAGGCCAGCTTTGTCACTTTCTCACACATGACTATTACTGGGGACAGTGTGGTATGCCTGAAAATAATCATATTTATTACTATGGTCAAATAAAGTTTGTCATGCAACAGATGTTTATTTTTGGTATGGTCCACCGTAGGTAACTTTGAACGACTACTCAGGTGACTGACAGATGGTTCTGCTATAGTGCTCAGTGCTAGGGTGAGTTTGTGTAATAGAAAAGCCTAGTATGCTGCAAAGCTTCCCGATAATCAGAAATAGTGCATGCAAAAAGAAATCTCTATTGACAGTGTCAGACTGAGGTTCCTTGATCTTACCAGAGGAAATCATTCTGATGATCCACATTCCCTTGATTCATAAAATCCTTTGTTAATTTCCATTTTAGCCTTAAGAAGTGTTACTATATCCTCAAGATTGCATCAGTTTTATTATTCAGTGCTGGGTGGAACTCATTTACAGCTTCAAGCATGTCCAAAATATAAGGACACTGATATGGGAGTGTCTTACATCTTAGATCTTACAGAAATGATGTTTTTGGCTCACTGTAGGATGGCAGAAGGACACACTCTTAACTTAAACAAGGTAAACTTTGCTTAAAACATGCAGGGTGGTTACAACCTGTACTGGTTACAACAGTCTTTTGATAGGCAGCAGGTTAATTAGGTACACTGTCCCTTAAAGTGGCAACAGGCAACTCACTATCCTTTTGGCTTGTGCTATACCTCCTTGGCAGGGGTGGTTTGGCCATAGACCCTACAGGGAAATTTCCCGGTGGGCTGATGGCCAGGGGGCCACTCAAGCACTCTTGATTGCCGAAGGCCAGGTACATAATGATCTAATGCTCAACGGAAACACAGGTGCCCTCGTGAACTCAACTGTGATACAGTTGAATACTATGGTCGGGGCAGAAGTATTTTGCACTGCCCTGTGGTATTTGGTTCTGCTGGGGTGGTATTCTGTGCTGCACTACAGTATTGCAGACCCTGCCTATTTCTGTTGGCCCCGACTACTTGTTTTGTCCCGCCTTCTGTCAATTTGGACCCACCTACAATATGGGGCCACTTTTAGTTTTTTTCTAGGGCCACTTTAAGTTCCCAATCCGCCCCTGCTCCTTGGTGATGACACTCTTGCTCTGGTCTCCTCAGAGTAACAGCAAAAAGGATGAATGCATCTGCAGTTATCACCTTGGTTATCTCTCCATGTGGCGTAGTACCACATAATCTGCACAGTCTCTAACAGGTGTTCCATCCTCACAACCACTCTGCACACTGTCCTCCTTCTGGTATACCCTTCTTCACGACACACAGTATTGTACACAGTCTGTCACACAGTATTACTTCAAATTAATAGGAGTAGACAACATTCCTTAATAATTACTCCAATTTTATAAGTATACCAGAATAAAAAATACCAATGATTATTCACAAGTAAGGAATACAACAATTCATGCCAATCAGACCCCCAATGTTAATCAGACCTCAGTTCACAACCCGAATCAGACCCCCAATGTTAATCAGACCTGAGATCGGACCCCCATGTCAGACATCAGCCCCCATCCATCAGCCCCCCATGTCAGCCATCAGCCCCCATCCATCATGCCCCCACGTAAGCCATCATGCCCCCATGTCAGCCATCAGCCCCCCATGTCACATTTCTCCCCCTCCATGTCAAATCACCCCCCTATGTCACATCAGCTCTCCATGTCACATTTCTCCCCCTCCATGTCACATTTTTCCGCCCTCCCCCAGGGTGCGCCCTAAGACAGCCGCTTGGTCTGCCTTATGGTAGCACCGGCCCTGATGAAAACACCACTGAAATGGTTCGGGAACAGCATGGGGAGGATGTCTGGATGCATCTTAGACTCCCTGGTCGCTGCTGGGAATGATGTTGTCTGAGTAGTACGCCACTTTTACAGACTGACAATAATACGCACCAAGCCAAAGATAAAATCGATTTTAAAGGAAAAATTGTTAGGAAACATTCTTTCCTGTATATTTACTTGTATATAAAGTGCAAGTGCTGCCAAAAATTACAGTGACGAGGCACTCCGATACAACCTGTATATCACATAAAGGAGGGCCTCATTCACATTGTGGTACAATTGTTCAGGTAGTGGGACTCCTACACTCACAAAGCCTATGCACTAAGGGAAAGGGCTGCCAAAAATTACAAGGAACCGGCACTCTAATACACCCTTTATTACACATAAAGGAGGGCATCATACACACCCTTGAAAAATTATGATTGATGGCCTGCTGGTGACCCTCAAAAACATTAGGAGCAAGGGCCTGCTGGTGACCCTCTAAAACATTAGGGTCGAGGGCCTGCTGCTAATCTGACCATCTCAAACATTAGGGGTGAGGGCCTGCAGCCGAGCTGACCATCTAAAAGATTTTGGGGGCGAGGGTCTGCTGCCGAGGTGACCACCTAAAAAAATTTGTGGGCGAGGGCCTGCTGCCAAGCTGACCATCTAAAAAAAATTGTGGGTGAGGGCCTGCTGCCGAGCTGATCATCTAAAAAATGTTGTGGGCGATGGCCTGCTGCCAAGCTGACCATCTAAAAATTTAGGGGTGAGGATCTGCTACTGAGCTGACCCACTAAAACATTATGGTTGAGGGCCTGCTGGTGACCCTCAAAAACATTATGGGTGAGGGCCTGCTGGTGACCCTCAAAAACATTATGGGAGAGGACCCGCTGCTGAGCTGACCCTCTAAAACATTAGGAGCGAGGGCAGCCTAATAAGCATGTTGATATGATGGAGGAGGAAGATGATAAAAGGGAGATTGAACCATATACCCTTTTTAGTGGTGGAAGGGGTGCATGGGAATACAGTGTATTGAATACACCATAAAAGCCACATTTAGAGTGCCTTTATGTTCAGCCGCTTTCCTCTGGTGGAGTAGAGAATTCAGGGGCAATCCAGGCTTTGTTCATTTTTATAAGAATAAACCGGTCAGCATTTTCAGTTGACAGTCGGATGCGCTTATCAGTTATTATGCCCCCAGCAGCACTAAATACCCGCTCTGACAAAACGCTGGCGGCGGAGCAGGCCAGCACCTCCAAGGCGTAGAGCGCCAGTTCGTGCCATGTGTCCAGCTTGGACAACCAATAGTTGTAAGGCACAGAGGGATCACTGAGGATGCTGACACGGCCTGCTACGTACTTCTTCGCCATCTTCCAAAAATTTTCCCTCCTTGTGACACTAGGCCGCGCATCAGGTTGAGGGTGCTGGCGGGGTGTCATAAAACTGTCCCAGGCCTTGGAGAGTGTTGCCCTGCCTCTGTTGGAAATGCTGTATGTTTCCCTCGTCTAAACTCCTCGGTTGGCCAAAAAACTACGTACTCTGCAGTCAGCTGGAAATTTTTGGAGCAATTTTTCCACAAGGACCTTGTGGTATTGCACCATTTTGATCGTCCTCTCCACCACAGGAATGAGAGATGAGAAGTTCTCTTTGAAGTGGGGGTCGAGAAGGGTGAACAACCAGTAATCGTGTTGTCCAAAATGCGTACAACGCGAGGGTCACGGGAAAGGCAGCCTAACATAAAGTCAGCCATGTGTGCCAGAGTCCCAACAGACAAGACTTCGCTGTCCTCATCAGGAGGATGACTCTCAATCTCCTCATCCTCTTCCTCCTCTTCTACCCATCCACGCTGAACAGATGGAATAAAATTCTATGGGTACTACCCTCTGTAGCGGAGGCAACCATCTCCTGCTCCTCCTCCTTCCTCATCATACAATTCGCGCTAAGAGGACGAACTGAGGGTGGTGTCACTACTGCCCTCTGCTGCTCACAAAGCCTAGCCAACATGTGGAACGTCGAGTTCCAGTGCGTGCTCACGTCGCACAACAGTTGCTGAGCTGGCAATTGCAAGCGCTGCTGCAGCGTTTCCAGACCGGCGGAAGCTGTCGATGACTTGCGGAAATGGGCACACACACGACGCACCTTCACCAGTAGCTCAAGCAAATTGGGGTAGGTTTTGAGAATCTGCTGAACCACTAGGTTGAACACGTGGGCTAGGCATGGTATGTGTGTGATCTTGCTGAGCTCCAAAGCCGCCACTAAGTTAAGACACAACCATGCCTGGTTGTAGGTTGAGTGTCGAGAGCCACAGCTTAGTCTGGTCCCTTATTCCCTGCCACAGCTTTGCAGCGGTGTGCTGTTTGCCACCTAAGCAGATCAGTTTAAGCACAGCCTGTTGCTGCTTCCTCACTGCAGTGCTACACTGCTTCCAGCTACTGACTGATGTCTGACTGGTGCTGCAAGATAATAATTCAGAGGTGGAAGTGGAGGAGGAGGCGGAGGAGGAGAAGGGGGGGGGGGTTGAATTCACTAATGTAGGTGACCGCGGAAACCCTGATGGAAGTAGGGCCCGCAATCCTTGGCGTCGGTAGCACCTGTGCCATTCCAGGGTGCGACACGCTTCCGGCCTCCACAACGTTCACCCAGTGTGCCGTCAGGGAAATGTAGCGTCCCTGGCCAAAAGTACTTATCCATGTGTCAGTCGTTTAGTGGACCTTCCCAATAACTGCATTGGTCAGGGCACGGGTGATGTTACGGGACATATGCTGGTGTAAGGCTGGGACTGCACACCGTAAAAAATATTGTCGGCTGGAGACAGAGTACCGCGGGACATCAGGGTTCGGAAAGCCTCAGTGTCCACAAGCCTAAAAGGCAACATTTTCAGGGCCAGCAATTTGGAAAGGTGCGCATTTAGTGCTATGGTCTGTGGGTGGGTGGCTGGGTATTTGCGCTTTCGTTCAAAAGCCTGGGGTATAGACATCTGTACGCTGCGCTGGGACACAGAAGTGGATGTGCAAGCTGATGGTGCTTGTGAAGGTCCAGGTGCATGGCGGGAGGCATCCGGGCCTGTGTCTTGGACAGGGGATTGGCCAGCACGTAACACAGGGGAAGAGGAGGCAGTGGTGTGACCCTCAGACACTGGTTGTGGACCCAGGCGTTCAGCCCACCTATTAGGGTGATCCATGTGGTGGATCATGCTGGTGGTGGTGAGGTTGCTAGTGTTCACGCCCCTGCTCATTTTGGTATGGCACAGGTTGCAAATGACAATTCTTTTATCGTCCGCATGTTCCTCAAAAAAGCACCAGAATGCGGAACACCTACCTCTTGGCAAGGGAGATTGCCGCAAGGGGGTGCTCCGGGGAACAGTTGTGGGCCTGTTTGGTGTGGCTCGCCTTCTCCCTTTTGCCACCCCACTGCATCTTTCAGCCTGTTGCGGTGCTGCGGATCCCTCCCCCTCTGTACTGCTGTCCTCGCTCGGCTTGCCACCTTTTCAGGTTGGTGACTTCATCGTCCAGCACCTCCTCTTCCACTTCCTCACTCTGGTCATCCTCCTGACTTGTTGACCTAACAACAACCTCAGTTATTGACAACTGTGTCTCATCCTCATCATGAACCTCTTGAGACACTAAGTGAGGTTGACTTATTGGCAACTGTGTCTCATTATCATCATCCACCTCGTGAAACACTAATTGCCGTTCCTTACCGTCACCTTCTTCTGACTGTGGATGCTCCAGAGTTTGGGAATCAGGGCACAAGATATCCTCATGTCCCTCTTCAAGCGAGCTTGGCGAGAGGCCCAAATTAAGGAATGGAGATGAAAACAGCTCCTCGGAATATCCGAGTATGAGATCACTTGTTTGCCAAGACTCTCCATGGTGGGTGGAAGGAGTATCAGGGTGAGGATTCTGTTGACCAGACTCTTGGCTACTGAGACTGGACTTGTGGAAGACAGGGTGGTGCTTAACCGACTGGAAGCATTATCTGCTAAAATCCCACCGACCACCTGGTCTGCAAACAGGGACATAAAGCTAGGTATCGTGGATGAATGTGTTTATTGTGCTCTGGCAGCAGGCACAGTTTCACCGCGCCCAGGGCCACGGCCTTTGCGTGCACCATCAGCAGCACGGCCATCTCCCTATCCCTTACTGCTCGCCTTGCGCATATTAAATGGTGCAAGTATGTCACACGTACAGTAGCGTAGGTTTTGTAAGGCCTCTTTCATACGGGCGTCGCGTGTGAGGGCCGGATAGGATGCAGGTGCGTCGCGGGAAAATGCGCGATTATTCCGTTCGAGTGCAAAACGTTTTAATGCGTTTTGCACGCGCGTGAGAAAAATCGCCATGTTTAGTACCCAGACCCGAACCCGGACTTCTTCACAGAGGTTTGGGTTTGGGTTAAGTGTTCTGTAGATTTTATTATTTTCCCTTATAACATGGTGATAAGGGAAAATAATAGCATTCTTAATACGGAATGCTTAGTAAAATGTCCATTGAGGGGTTAAAAATAATAAATTTAACTCACCTCATCCACTTGGTCGCGTAGCGGATCTCCTCTTCTTTCTTCTTTCTTCAGGACCTGGGTAAAGGACCTTTGATGACGTCCCTGTGCTCATCACATGGTCCATCACCATGGTGATGGATCATGTGACTGACCATGTGATGAGCGCAGTGACGTCACCACAGGTCCTTTTCCTTCTGGGCATCAAAGAAGAAGACAGAAGAGAAGCCTAGCAACCATGCGTGAAAATCGCACCGCATCTGCACTTGCTTGCGGATGCTTGCGATTTTCACGCAGCCCCGATCACTTCTATGGGCCTGCGTTGAGTGAAAGATGCACAATATAGAGCATGCTGCAATTTTCAAGCAACCCACAAGTGATGCGTGAAAGTCACCGCTCATGTGCACAGCCCCATAGAAATGAATGGATCCGGATTCAGTGCGGGTGCAATGCGTTCACCGCACGCATTGCACCCGCACGGAAATCTCGCCCGTGTGAAAGAGGCCTAAGTGTATGCGCAAATAAAGTACAGTCATGGCCAAAAGTTTTGAGAATGACACAAATATTAGTTTTCACAAAGTTTGCTGCTAAACTGCTTTTAGATCTTTGTTTCAGTTGTTTCTGTGATGTAGTGAAATATAATTACACGCACTTCATACGTTTCAAAGGCTTTTATCGACAATTACATGACATTTATGCAAAGAGTCAGTATTTGCAGTGTTGGCCCTTCTTTTTCAGGACCTCTGCAATTCGACTGGGCATGCTCTCAATCAACTTCTGGGCCAATTCCTGACTGATAGCAACCCATTCTTTCATAATCACTTCTTGGAGTTTGTCAGAATTAGTGGGTTTTTATTTGTCCACCCGCCTCTTGAGGATTGACCACAAGTTCTCAATGGGATTAAGATCTGGGGAGTTTCCAGGCCATGGACCCAAAATGTCAACGTTTTGGTCCCCGAGCCACTTAGTTATCACTTTTGCCTTAGGGCACGGTGCTCCATCGTGCTGGAAAATGCATTGTTCTTCACTAAACTGTTGTTGGATTGTTGGAAGAAGTTGCTGTTGGAGGGTGTTTTGGTACCATTCTTTATTCATGGCTGTGTTTTTGGGCAAAATTGTGAGTGAGCCCACTCCCTTGGATGAGAAGCAACCCCACACATGAATGGTCTCAGGATGCTTTACTGTTGGCATGACACAGGACTGATGGTAGCGCTCACCTTTTCTTCTCCGGACAAGCCTTTTTCCAGATGCCCCGAACAATCGGAAAGAGGCTTCATCGGAGAATATGACTTTGCCCCAGTCCTCAGCAGTCCATTCACCATACTTTCTGCAGAAGATCAATCTGTCCCTGATGTTTTTTTTGGAGAGAAGTGGCTTCTTTGCTGCCCTTCTTGACACCAGGCCATCTTCCAAAAGTCTTCGTCTCACTGTGCGTGCAGATGCGCTCACACCTGCCTGCTGCCATTCCTGACCAAGTTCTGCACTGGTGGCACTCCGATCCCGCAGCTGAATCCTCTTTAGGAGACGATCCTGGCGCTTGCTGGACTTTCTTGGATGCACTGAAGCCTTCTTAACAAGAATTGAACCTCTTTCCTTGAAGTTCTTGATGATCCTATAAATTGTTGATTGAGGTGCAATCTTAGTAGCCACAATATCCTTGCCTGTGAAGCCATTTTTATGCAACGCAATGATGGCTGCACGCGTTTCTTTGCAGGTCACCATGGTTAACAATGGAAGAACAATGATTTCAAGCATCACCCTCCTTTTAACATGAATCACAACAAAGTGCGAAAAAAACACCATGTATGGATAATAAATATAAAGTTTATTTATGTCAATATTAAAAAGTAATTCACAGTACAGGCTTGTGAACAAGTAGCTGAACACAGTAGCACACCACCTTGCTAGTGCCCCAGAACTATAGCAATTAGCAGCAGTACAGCAATGACCTCTACAGGTGTTAATAACAAATCCCAAACAGGGTAAGGAAGGTCATGTCAATATAAAGTGCAAATGCGGTGACAAGTATGCCAAAAGTGACCAGTGCATAACGAACATAGCAAAAGGAAAAACAAGTTTACAAGCTATATGGTTCATGTAACATGAATGGCGACATACCGATAGGACAAGGGGTGAGACCCAGGTGGTGGTGCTCCTCGACGCGCGTTTCGCGTGTGATCGCTTCCTCAGGAGGAGTGAAAGGTCGGGGGGAGATGACGGGTTTAAAAAGGAGAAGCCTACCTATAGGAGCAGCCGAATTCTGATCACATGGCGTTTCACATATATCCACATCATACCGGCGGCGCATGACCAATCCGTGCACGCCATGTCATGCAGCTTCCGCCCTTCCCCTGAGGCCGATGGAAGAGAGGGCGGTCGCACATCTGTGATGCGGATCGCCGTCGTCACCATCCTATCCAGGCGGAGAATGGGCGGAAGCAGCCACACGGGCCGGACAGTCATGCGCACAGGTGACGCCTATATGCATAGCAGTAATGGATATCATTGCAAAAAAATGGCCAGAGCTAGCATCCTATATTATATACCACCATATATTATAAGTGAAACCTATCCTTAGAGAAATAGAAGCAGGTTGCACAGTACTATGGGCATCAAACTGCTAAAAGTGCCAGAGATTAATAGAACAAAGGGGGAAAAAGAAAAAAGGGGGGGGGGGGGGGAAGGGGCTGCGCCGTATCTTATATATATAGTGCACAGATTGTACCCATACCATAATAAAAGAAGGTGTGCAACACCAATTTAAAGTACATAAGTGACGCCAAATAACAAGTGTATAAAGAAAATCATACTTCCCTAATTGTACAATAGGGTGTTTACATTAATAAGAATACAATAGTAATAATGATAAATATAATGCATAATTAATAAATGTCTAGTGAGTATTATTCTCAATAATTATTGACATGATACAGAAGTGAATATATAATAAAGAATACATCGAGGGACATCCTTCAATAAAAGGATGTCCATCCTTCAATAAAAATCATGGGTGACATAAACAGTATATCAAATGTGCAAACTAACAACAACCACCAGAGTGAAGTGTATCAAAACCATAATGTGAAGTATTATTATTTTACTAGTAATATAGAAAAATGACATTTTCTAAAGTCTGGCACTGGAAGAAGAGGTTAGTTCATCCACTCATGTGTTTGGCTTCGTCTCAGAGGACACAAATTCATGGAAAAGAATCAGATTCATGGTAAGTAGGTAGACTAAAAGTAAAAAGATGACAGTGTTAAATACACATACACCATAAGGCAAGAACAAAAAAGACCTTAAAATAACATATAACCCCATATACCCCTAAAATAATGCCACTGTTTAAAGAAAGGAGCCAAAGCCAAGACTTTCATTCAATCCCTCCTTTTAACATGTCAAGTCTGCCATTTTAACCCAATCAGCCTGACATAATGATCTCCAGCCTTGTGCTCGTCAACATTCTCACCTGAGTTAACAAGACGATTACTGAAATGATCTCAGCAGGTCCTTTAATGACAGCAATGAAATGCAGTGGAAAGTTTTTTTTGGGATTAAGTTAATTTTCATGGCAAAGAAGGACTATGCAATTCATCTGATCACTCTTCATAACATTCTGGAGTATATGCAAATTGCTATTATAAAAACTTAAGCAGCAACTTTTCCAATTTCCAATATTTATGTAATTCTCAAAACTTTTGGCCACGACTGTACACAGAATGTCACAGATATTTTTAGGATGCGCACACGTTAAACAGGAGGTATAGCGCAAGTAATGTCGCTGTCACCACCGCCTAATAAAAAATGACACTGAATGAATGTCACTGTTATTTAGGATGCGCACACGTTAAACAGGAGGTATAGCGCAAGTAATGTCGCTGTCACCACCGCCTAATAAAAAATGACACTGAATGAATGTCACTGTTATTTAGGATGCGCACACGTTAAACAGGAGGTATAGCGCAAGTAATGTCGCTGTCACCACCGCCTAATAAAAAAATTACACTGAATTAATGTCACTGATATTTAGGATGGGCAAACGTTATACAGGAGATGTAGCGCAGGTAAAAAAAATTTTGACTGAATGTCACTGATATTTTGGATATGCAAATGTTATACAGGAGATGTAGCGCTGGTAATATAACTGTCCGCAGCGGACACCGTCTACAGAAAAAGTACGCTGGATGTCACAGATATTTTTAGGCTGCGCACACGTTACACAGGAGATGTAGCGCAGATAATGTCGCTGTCACCAGCGGCGAAAAAAATTACACTGAATGTAACCGATATTTCGGATGCGCTAACATTATACTGGAGATGTAGCGCAGGTAATGTAACTGTCCACAGCGGACACGTCTACGAAAAAAATACACTGGATGTCACAGATATTTTTTGGCTGCACACACGTTAGACAGGAGATGTAGCGCCGAACACTGCGATGTTCGATTAAAATTAGTGTTCGGCCGAGCATGCTCTCCCAACACTAATGGCAACACAAGAACAATATTTTATTCTGTTCAAAAATGTTTTTACTATGTAAAACTTAACAAAAATAAAAATAATAGACACATTAGATATTGCCGCGTCCGTAACAACCTTCTCTATAAAAATATGTCTGTAAAATTTTTTTTTTTAAAACTAGCCCAAATCAGCTATTTTTTGTCACCTTGCCTCACAAAAAGTGTAATACCAATCAATCAAAAAGTCGTATATACCCCAAAATGGTACCAATCAAACCGTCATCTCATCCCGCAAAAAATGAGATCCTACCTAAGACAATCACCAGAAAAAAAAAAATGGCTGTCAGAACATGGTAACACAAAAACAAGATTTTATGCTATTCAAAAATTACAATAAAAATAATAGACATATTAGGTATTGCCGCGTCAGTAACAACCTGCTCTATAACAATATCACATGATATACTCTGTCAGGTGAATGCTGTAAAAATAAAATAAGCAAAAATTATGCCAGAACTGTCTTTTTTTTTTATCACCTTGCCGTACAAAATGCATGATCGCGTGATCAAAAAGTCATGCTGTATATACCCCAAAATGAAAATGTCACCTCCTCCCGCAAAAAATTTATAAGATTCAATCATTGAAAAACCAATAACACCCAACCAATCAAATGCCATATGGTGCTTCTTCCTTTCTGAGTCCTGCCATGTGCCCCCACAGTAGTTTACCAAATACATATGGGGTGTTGCCTTATTCAGAAGAAAATGGGTAACAAATTATGGGGTACTTTTTCTCCTGTTACTCCTTGTGAAAATGAAAAATTTGGTGCTAAAGCAACATTTTATTGGAAGAAATTAAACTTTTTATTTTCACAGCCAAGTGTGTCAAGGATGTCAGGTACTCAGTACACCCCATAATATATTCTTTGAGGGGTGTAGTTTCCAAAATCAGGTCACTTTTTGAGGGTTTCCACTGTAGGGGTACGTCAGGGTCTCTTCAAATACAAAATGGTGCCCAAAAACTATTCTAGCAAAATCTGCCTCTAAAAACCATATGGTGCTCCTTTCCTTCTGACCACTGCCACGTGCCCATAGAGCAGTTTACCGCCACATATGAAGTATTTTTGTAAACTGCAGAATCAGAGTAATGTATATTGAGGTTTATTTTGCTATTAACCTTTGCTGTGCTGCAAGAAAAAATTGATTAACATAAAAAATCTACAAATAAAATTACATTTAGAAATTTCACCTCCCTTTTCCCTTAATTCTTGGGGAACACCGCGAGGGTTAACAAAGTTTTGAATAATTTGAGGTATGTAGTTTCTAAAATTGGCCCTTAAAACTCACTTTATAACTGAATTGGTGTTTAATAATGGTTTTGGAAATTTTGTTGAACGTCCTAAAAAAATAAAATAACTTTTACAAAATTATGCCAACATAAAGTAGACATATGGGGAATGTTGATTAATAACTATTTAATGAGGTACTACTATCTGTCTTAAAAGTAGACAAATTCAAATTTAGAAAATTGTGAATTTTTCAAAATTTTTGGTAAATTTTTGATTATTTTAAAAATAAAGGTGAAATATATCAACTCAAATTTACCACTCTCATGAAGTACAATGTTTCACGAGAAAACAGTTTAAGAATGGCTTGGATAAGTAAAAGCGTTCCAAAGTTATTAGCACATAAATTGACACATGTCAGATTTGCAAAAATCGGCCTGGGATTTAGGGTGAAAAGTGGCATGATACTGAAAGGGTTAATCATAGATCAGGTAACCAAAGGTCCTGTTACACTTAATAATTTCTGAAGAGCAATAATACAGTTGGTCACTGGGTGGCAGCATAATATCAGTTATTTCATTATATCATACAGAGCAAAACATCTAATTTGTGCGATATATCCAAAGGGCTTTTCCCCCTATTCCCAATGTAGTATGTTCAGATTCAGAGTGCATTACACCAGTGTGGATCATCTATAGGGTGGTTTTAGGCCGGCTTTCTGAGCCCCTGTCCTTTTTAACAGCTCACGCTCAGAAAGCAGCACTGTGCTGTCTGAGCGTGAGCTGCAGGGAGAAAGTCATCCTAACACCCACCCCGGTAGCTGACCTAAAATTGGTTCTGCATTTCATTTTTAAATCTCCGTTGGCTGGGTGTGGTTAGGGGCGTTGCCTAATGGTATTGGGGTGTGGCTCTAAAGTGAAGGTGGTCTGAGTGGCCACCCTACTCATCTACAATGTCCATTGTAGTCTGCCCAAGGTATATGACTCAAACAGGGTGGAGAAAATGCCATTGCTGGCTGCCTGCCTCATTTGCCACCTATACACAGCGATGTTTAGGGCCTGTGCACACAGGGATTGTTGCCCTCATTAGTGCAGTAATTTCTCTTATGAAACCCCAGCTGGTGCTTCCAAGCATTATACAGTCAGGTCCATAAATATTGGGACATTGACACAATTCTAACATTTTTGTCTCTATATACCACCACAATGGATTTGAAATGAAACTAACAAGATGTGCTTTAACTGCAGACTGTGAGCTTTAATTTGAGGGTATTTACATCCAAATCAGGTGAACGGTGTAGGAATTACAACAGTTTGCATATGTGCCTCCCACTTGTTAAGGGACCAAAAGTAATGGGACAATTGGCTTCTCACCTGTTCCATGGCCAGGTGTGTGTTATTCCCTCATTATCCCAACTACAATGAGCAGATAAAAGGTCCAGAGTTCATTTCAAGTCTGCTATTTGCATTTGGAATCTGTTGCTGTCAACTCTCAAGATGAGATCCAAAGAGCTGTCACTATCAGTGAAGCAAGCCATCATTAGGCTCAAAAAAAACAAAACAAATCCATCAGAGAGCTAGCAAAAACATTAGGCCTGGCCAAAACAACTGTTTGGAACATTCTTAAAAAGAAGGAACGCATCGGTGAGCTCAGCAACACCAAAAGACCCGGAAGACCACGGAAAACAACTGTGGTGGATGACCCAAGAATTCTTTCCCTGGTGAAGAAAACACCCTTCACAACAGTTGGCCACATCAAGAACACTCTCCAGGAGGTAGGTGTATGTGTGTCAAAGTCAACAATCAAGAGAAGACTTCATCAGAGTGAAAACAGAGGGTTCACCACAAGATGTAAACCATTGGTGAGCCTCAAAAACAGGAAGGTCAGATTAGAGTTTGCCAAACGACATCTAAAAAAGCCTTCACAGTTCTGGAACAACATTCTATGGATAGATGAGACCAAGATCAACTTGTACCAGAGTGATGGGAGGAGAAGGATATGGAGAAGAAAAGGAACTGCTCATGATCCTAAGCATACCACCTCATCAGTGAAGCATGGTGGTGGTAGTGTCATGCCGTGGGCATGTATGGCTGCCAATGGAACTGGTTCTCTTGTATTTATTGATGATGTGACTGCTGACAAAAGCAGCAGGATGAATTCTGAAGTGTTTCGGGCAATATTATCTGCTCATATTCAGCCAAATGCTTCAGAACTCATGGGACGGCGCTTCACAGTGCAGATGGACAAAAGCAACCAAAGAGTTTTTTTACGGGAAGGAAGTGGAATGTTATGCAATGGCCAAGTCAATCACCTGACCTGAATCCGATTGAGCATGCATTTCACTTGCTGAAGACAAAACTGAAGTTTAAATGCCCCAAGAACAAGAAGGAACTGAAGACAGTTGCACATTGGCTTAGCAGAGCATCACCAGGGATGAAACCCAGCGTCTGGTGATGTCTATGCGTTCCAGACTTCAGGCTGTAATTGACTGCAAAGGATTTGCAACCAAGTATTAAAAAGTGAAAGTTTGATTTATGATTATTATTCTGTCCCATTACTTTTGGTCCCTCAACAAGTGTGATGCACATATGCAAACTGTTGTAATTCCTACACCGTTCACCTGATTTGGATGTAAATACCCTCAAATTAAAGCTGACAGTCTGCAGTTAAAGCACATCTTCTTCGTTTTATTTCAAATCCATTGTGGTGGTGTATATAGCCAAAAATGTTAGAATTGTGTCGATGTCCCAATATTTATGGACCTGACTGTAAATCCCACAGCGCACATACACCCCTACATACACTTCACATTTTTGTAAATATTTTATTGCATCTTTTCATGGGACAACACTGAAGATATGACACTTTGATACAATGTAAAGTAGTCCGTGTACAGCTTATATAACAGTGTACATTTGGTGTGCCCTCAAAATAACTCGACACAGCCATTGATGTCTAAACCGCTGGCAACAAAAGTGAGTGCACCCCTAAGTGAAAATAGCCAAATTGTGCCCAAAGTGTCAATATTTTGTGTGGCCACCATTATTTTCCAGCACTGCCTTAACTTTCTTGGGCATGGAGTTCACTAGAGCAGGGATGGCCAACCTGAGGCTCTCCAGCTGTTGCAAAACTACAACTCCCAGCATGCCCAGACTGCCTATAGCTATCAGCCTACAGCAGGGCATGGTGGGAGTTGTAGTTTTACAACAGCTGGAGAGCCTCAGGTTGGCCATGCCTGCACTAGAGCTTCAGGTTGCCACTGGAATCCTCTCCCACTCCTCCATGATGATATCACGGAGCTGGTGGATGTTAGAGACCTTGCGCTCCTTCACCTTCCATTTGAGGATGCCCCACAGATGCTGAATAGGGTTTAGGTCTGGAGACATGCTTGGCGAGTGCAGCACCTTTACCCTCAGTTTCTTTAGCAAGGCAGTGGTGGTGCCACACACTGTTGACACCATCTGAACCAAATAAGTTTATCTTGGTCTCATCAGACCACAGGACATAGTTCCAGTAATGCATTTCCTTAGTCTGCTTGTCTTCAGCAAACTGTTTGCGGGCTTTCTTGTGCATCTGTGGATGACACAGTGTTATGGGGGATCTGTGGCTGACACTGTTATTATGCCTCTCATTAGCCCCCATTATGCTTCTCATCAGCCCCCATTATGCCTCTCATCACCCCCATATCAGCCCCCATGCCTCTCATTAGCCCCCATTATGCCTCTCATCACCCCCATATCAGCCCCCATGCCTCTCATCCGCCCCCATATCAGCTCTTATGCCTCATTAGCCCCCATTATAAGTCCTTATGCCTCATTAGCCCCCATTATACCTCTCATTAGCCCCATTATGCCTCTCATTAGCCCCTATATCAGCCCTTATGCCTCATTAGCCCCCATTATCAGCCCTTAAGCCTCATTAGCCCCCATTATCAGCCCTTATGCTTCATTAGCCCCCATTATGCCTCTCATTTGCCCCCATATGCCTCATTAGCCCCCATATGCCTCACTAGCCCTCATTATGCATCTTTAGCCCTCATTATGCCTTTCTTTAGCCACCATTATGCCTCTCATTAGCCCCCATTTTCCTCATTAGCCCCCATTATGCCTCTCATTAGCCCCCATTATGCCTCTCATTAGCCCCCGCACAGCATGACGTCACAAAGCGCCTCAAGCTGTGCGCAGCCCTGCACAGCCGACAGCCGTGGACCAGGAAGCAGTAAGTACAGAGCATTCACCGCTTCCTGGTCCTCCAGTACTAATGAGCGCTTCCGAAGCGCTTCATTAATATTCGCCGGCCAGCGAGCGGGGCTCAAGAGGCAGCTGCCTTGGGCCCCCCAGGAGCAACTGGGGCCAGGGCAGCTGCTGTGCATTAAAGACAGCACTGGTTTTAAAGGGGAATCAGCGCGCGGGGGGGGGGACCCGGGGGGGGGGGGGTAGGAAAAAACCTGGGGGGGCAATTGCTCCCCCCTTGCCCCCTTGTAGCGACACCACTGCTCCCTGGGCTGGCAATGCAGTGGAGGGGAAGAGAGCAAATCCTCCGGGGCACTCTTTATTGCACGGAACACCAGCTAGATGGAAGTTGAGGTGCCCTTGATGGTATAGGTATGCTTAGGGTGCTTTGGTGGCTGTGTTCGTGACGCCAACAGCGTAAGTTGCAAATGTTGAGAGTAGTAGAAAGGACGAGGAGTCAGTTGTTGTAAAACAGTTGAACATTTACTGAATCAATGGTCTCAGGACAGTTGTTACAGTTCATATATATACACTCACCTAAAGAATTATTAGGAACACCTGTTCTATTTCTGATTAATGCAATTATCTAGTCAACCAATCACATGGCAGTTGCGTCAATGCATTTAGGGGTGTGGTCCTGGTCAAGACAATCTCCTGAACTCCAAACTGAATGCCAGAATGGGAAAGAAAGGTGATTTAAGCAATTTTGAGCATGGCATGGTTGTTGGTGCCAGACGGGCCGGTCTGAGTATTTCACAATCTGCTCAGTTACTGGGATTTTCACGCACAACCATTTCTAGGGTTTACAAAGAATGGTGTGAAAAGGGAAAAACATCCAGTATGCGGCAGTCCTGTGGGCGAAAATGCCTTGCGGATGCTAGAGGTCAGAGGAGAATGGGCCGACTGATTCAAGCTGATAGAAGAGCAACGTTGACTGAAATAACCACTCGTTACAACCGAGGTATGCAGCAAAGCATTTGTGAAGCCACAACACGCACAACCTTGAGGCGGATGGGCTACAACAGCAGAAGACCCCACCGGGTACCACTCATCTCCACTACAAATAGGAAAAAGAGGCTACAATTTGCACGAGCTAACCAAAATTGGACTTTTGAAGACTGGAAAAATGTTGCCTGGTCTGATGAGTCTCGATTTCTGTTGAGACATTCAAATGGTAGAGTCCGAATTTGGCGTAAACAGAATGAGAACATGTATCCATCATGCCTTGTTACCACTGTGCAGGCTGGTGGTGGTGGTGTAATGGTGTGGGGGATGTTTTCTGGGCACACTTTAGGCCCCTTAGTGCCAATTGGGCATCGTTTAAATGCAACGGGCTACCTGAGCATTGTTTCTGACCATGTCCATCCCTTCATGACCACCATATACCCATCCTCTAATGGCTACTTCCAGCAGGATAATGCACCATGTCACAAAGCTCGAATTATTTCAAATTGGTTTCTTGAACATGACATTGAGTTCACTGTACTAAAATGGCCCCCACAGTCACCAGATCTCAACCCAATAGAGCATCTTTGGAATGTGGTGGAACGGGAGCTTCGTGCCCTGGATGTGCATCCCTCAAATCTCCATCAACTGCAAGATGCTATCCTATCAATATGGGCCAACATTTCTAAAGAATGCTATCAGCACCTTATGGAATCAATGCCACGTAGAATTAAGGCAGTTCTGAAGGCAAAAGGGGGTCCAACACCATATTAGTATGGTGTTCCTAATAATTCTTTAGGTGAGTGTATATATGTTTTTTGTTTGCTATATATATATATATACACTCACCTAAGGAATTATTAGGAACACCATACTAATACGGTGTTGGACCCCCTTTTGCCTTCAGAACTGCCTTAATTCTACGTGGCATTGATTCAACAAGGTGCTGATAGCATTCTTTAGGAATGTTGGCCCATATTGATAGGATAGCATCTTGCAGTTGATGGAGATTTGAGGGATGCACATCCAGGGCACGAAGCTCCCGTTCCACCACATCCCAAAGATGCTCTATTGGGTTGAGATCTAGTGACTGTGGGGGCCATTTTAGTACAGTGAACTCATTGTCATGTTCAAGAAACCAATTTGAAATGATTTGAGCTTTGTGACATGGTGCATTATCCTGCTGGAAGTAGCCATCAGAGGATGGGTACATGGTGGTCATGAAAGGATGGACATGGTCAGAAACAATGCTCAGGTAGCCCGTGGCATTTTAACGATGCCCAATTGGCACTAAGGGGCCTAAAGTGTGCCCAGAAAACATCCCCCACACCATTACACCACCACCACCAGCCTGCACAGTGGTAACAAGGCATGATGGATACATGTTCTCATTCTGTTTACGCCAAATTCGGACTCTACCATTTGAATGTCTCAACAGAAATCGAGACTCATCAGACCAGGCAACATTTTTCCAGTCTTCAACAGTCCAATTTTGGTGAGCTTGTGCAAATTGTAGCTTTTTTTTCCTATTTGTAGTGGAGATGAGTGGTACCCGGTGGGGTCTTCTGCTGTTGTAGCCCATCTGCCTCAAGGTTGTGCGTGTTGTGGCTTCACAAATGCTTTGCTGCATACCTCGGTTGTAACGAGTGGTTATTTCAGTCAACGTTGCTCTTCTATCAGCTTGAATCAGTCGGCCCATTCTCCTCTGACCTCTAGCATCAACAAGGCATTTTCGCCCACAGGACTGCCGCATACTGGATGTTTTTCCCTTTTCACACCATTCTTTGTAAACCCTAGAAATGGTTGTGCATGAAAATCCCAGTAACTGAGCAGATTGTGAAATACTCAGACCGGCCCGTCTGGCACCAACAACCATGCCACGCTCAAAATTGCTTAAATCACCTTTCTTTCCCATTTTGACATTCAGTTTGGAGTTCAGGAGAATGTCTTGACCAGGACCACACCCCTAAATGCATTGAAGCAACTGCCATGTGATTGGTTGACTAGATAATTGCATTAATGAGAAATAGAACAGGTGTTCCTAATAATTCTTTAGGTGAGTGTATATATATATATATATATATATATATATATCAAAGGTTATTCTATATTATAGTAATTCAGATGTTACTTTAGCTGGAATTCCTTAATACAGGTCTGGCAATTGTCAGTTCAGGAGGTTCTCTTAATACTTTGTCTTTAACAGGCAGAATGACAATTCTTGCTGAAGTAGTTTTGCACTAAGTCCACTTTCTAGCACTCAGGTACTGAATATAATGGTTTCCTATTTATCTTGAGCAATCCAATAAGGGCGTTCTCCCTTGTAGCAGGCAAACTCTCTGCTACATTATTTGATGCAGTATGCTCTCCTGAAATATTCAGGTCCACTATGTGCCAGAAGGCGTTTAGTGGAAAAGGACAATTCTGCGCACTAATTATCCAATTGTGTCCGGGTACCTCCTGGTCACTTGTGCTGGTAAAGTCCCTTAGCTAGACTCAGCTCTAATCTTCGCTAGACTTGCTTTATATTCATACTTAGACTTACTGTCTTGTGCTGGGCTGCAGTAAACTCTTGGTTTGTCCTCTCCAGGCTTGATCAGGGCCCAGAGGCAAGAAAGGCAGCTACATATTGGACTTCTCTTGTTCACCTCCTCCACCATCTTCTTTCTCTTCTCTCTGCTTACTATACACTCAACTTGAACTAACTTTATTAGCAAACCCCTGGCTATATACAGTATATAGTATGTGGCACCAGCACCACCTAGGGGCGAATAGATGAAATCACAATTCCAGCCTGATATTAGGAAATACAATACATTAAATATGCCAAAGTTTAAAGTGCCCACATATAACACATAAGTGGGACGCTGCATGTCTATTTTGTAAAGACAAGCTCTGGATATGACGCTGAGCACGTGCACTCAACTTCTTTGGTCGACCATGGCCAGGCCACTTCTGAGTGGAACCTGTCTTGTTAAACCGCTGTATGGTCTTGGCCACCGTGCTGCAGCTCCAGCAACAATAATTTTTTCAGATCCTAGGAGGGTTCTTTGTCATGAGATGCCATGTTGAGAGAGTGTGAGAGCGATAACACCAAATTTAACACACCTGCTTCCCATTCACACCTGTGACCTTGTAACACTAACGAGTCACATGACACTGGGGATGGAAAATGGCTAATTGGGCACAATTTGGCCATTTTCACTTAGTGGTGTACTTACTTTTGTTGCCAGCGGTTTAGACATTAATGGCTGTGTTGAGTTATTTTGAGGGCACACCAAATTTACTACTTTACATTGTATCAAAGTGTCATATCTTCAGTGTTGTCTCATGAAAATATATAATAACATATTTATAAAAATGAGAGATGTGTGCTCAGTTTTATGAAATACTGTATATAATATATTATGTAACTAATTATGTAAGAATTGTAACAATTAGGTAACATAAATAATTATGTAAATAGTATGGTGTATCAACATGAATGATGCATGCACTTGGCAGACTTAAACGGTTTGTCTGGTTTGCCATATTGATGACCTACAGTAGCTTTATTCACTCGTCAATGATGAACAGGTAAACAGTGAAGAGAATTCAGTCCTCATATGAGTGCTGTGGTCTCTTCAAACAGCTGATTAGCAGGAGTCGGACCCCGCTAATCTGATATTGATAAGCTATCCTAAGTATAGGTCATCAATATGGGAAACCAAACTACCCCTTTAAGTGCAGGAAGATTTAGTGCAGCATGTAAATGGCAAGTACTTACAGGGATAGCAACAGTCACGTAACTGTCCAACATTTCAGCTAGGTGGATTGGCCACCACAACAGGGTCAATCGTGATCCACAGCAACAAGTTTATAGCAAAAGATACTGTTTTCTTGTAAGAGGGGGTGCACTTCCCTATAACCAATGTAGAAGGGGTAGGCTCAGGCATGCCTTGGGCACGGGATCTATTTTCAGAAGCAGTATTTCGCAAATGCCTTCAGCTCGTTTGTGTGCTTTTGTTGTTTACTTGGAACCTATGCCACAAACGGATAATGGTAATCCATAAAGACAGACAAGCCTAAACGAAGGATTGAAAGACAATAAATGATATAGTCTCTTGTAGAAGTCAAACAATAGGCAGGTGGACAATACGTAGGTTATATAACATCACTGAAGAGAGCACCTGGCTTTCAAAATAGCATCTGTTGAGTTAAAGGGAGTCTGTTACCAGGACATTCACTGGTAAACTAGTTGTGGTGCCTTGTAGGGCTAGCTCAGCTGAATGTAATGATACATTTTCACTTAGTGAAAGTTCTTTTAATCCATGTGCAAATGAGCTGTTATGTGCACCGAGGGTGGGCCCAAGGCACTCTGTGCAGTCTTACTCCTCCATTCTACCCTGTTCCTGTCTGCTTCTTGTCCTGGCTGGACCAGAAGTGACCGCTGTGGCTGGTCACTGGTCTTAGTGGTCATTAGTGTTTGAATGACACTTGCAGTGACATGCCATTAAGGCGCAGTTGATGCTGGGGCCAGTGACTGGCCACAGGAGTCACTGGGCCAAGCCACATACAGTCCAGCTGGGACCAGAAGCAGACTGGTACAGAACAGCAGTAGTGCGGACAGGTTTATTTCTTTTACAAGGGGCACATCTTCCACCCACTGGGACTGTTGGATCCTAGGCCTGACAACCCCTTTAACTTATTGAACTGTTGTTGCCAGAATAATTATTGTAGTCCAAGTGATCTTCATGTCTACAGCAAAGCTGACCTGTTGTAATGAGAATATTGTGCATAAATGTTGTTCCTCTAGTGCTTGTTTCTCATAAATAGCACCCAAATCTTTCTTGATTGTAAACTTCCTAATAGTGATCTATTCAGGGTATAAATAGTACGCGTCAAAATATATCACTTTATACTTGTCAAGATGGAGCCTCGTCTGTAGTGATCAGGTTACCTGAGCATGCTTCCTTTAAGTATGTGTACTGATCATTGGAATTTTCCTACCTGCTTATAATAGTGGGTGTAGACCTATACACTATAGAAAAATATGAAATGTCCTTGAAACTTGGCATTCACCTCACTGCGGTCTTGCCAGACTTGTGGTATCAGACAATGAAACTAGTGTTCTTCACGCTATGAGAATCATTGGATTCCACAAGCTGTTAGAACACATAATGTGGTAAATCTTCAGCGTAATGGTCATATGAATTCTATAAAACTGATTTGAATTTAGGTGATTATAACCAATTTGTAGAAGGGTCATGAGATGCAAAACACAAGTTTTGCTCAAGACTGCAAGGTTAGACTATACCATACTATACAGGCAGACTAGTGGTAAATGGGATGCTCCAGACTGCAGTTATTTTCCATAGAGTGCTATAAAATAGTACTAATAATAATCTTTATTTCTATAGTGCCAACATATTTCACAGTGCTTTACAATCAGGGGTTTCATGTACAAACAGTCATAAATAACATAGCAACAAAGAAGTCAACAATTAAAACGAGAGGAATGAGGGCCCTGCTCTCAAGAGCTTACAATCTATGAAGAGATAGGGGTGACACAGAAAGTAACAAGTGCTTGTTTTGTACAATGGTCTAGCCATCTTAATACAATAAGGGAGTACGTATAAAGCTACATGAGCCAGGCACCAGTCAATATATGTTGTGCTTCTGAGTGCATGGGACGTGGTGGTGATCAGGTTCAGAAGAGTGATGTTAAAGGGGGGTGAATGGAGAAGAGTTATATTAGAGGATGTGATAGGCCACCCTAAAAAGATGTGCTTTTAGGAAGCACTTAAAACTGTGGAAGTTAAGAATTAACCTAAGTTCTTGTGGTAGGGCATTCCAGAGAACTGGTGCAGCTCGGGAGAAGTCTTGGAGACAGGAGCAAGAGGTTTGGGTTATGGTGGATGTCAGTCATAAATCATTTGCAGGGCATAAAGCATGGGTAGGGTGGTAGACAGAAATAAGGGAGGAGATATAGAAGGTTCAGCACTGTGGAGAGCTTTGCGTTTGAGAATGAGAAGTTTAAATTGGATTCCATACTGTATTCTATAAAATAATAGCACTAAAACAGTTTTCAACTACTGTATTTTTCGCCCCATAAGACGCAGTTTTTTTCCCCCAAAGTGGGGGGAAAATGCCCCTGCGTCTTATGGGGCAAATACTAATGAAGCGCTTCCATTTTGAAAGCGCTTCATTAGTACCGGAAAGTAGGGGTGCACCGAAATGAAAATTCTGGTCCGAAACCGAAAATTCAGGATGCCCTTGACCGAAAACCGAAACCGAAACTGCCTTTTTGCCCAAATACTTTTAAAATACTTTTTTTTTAATGATTGGCGCTGTTATGGAGAGGGGGATCTGTGGGTGGTTCTGTTATGGAGAGGGGGATCTGTGGGTGGCTCTGTTATGGAGAGGGGGATCTGTGGGTGGCGCTGTTATGGAGAGGGGGATCTGTGGGTGGCGCTGTTATGGAGAGGGGGATCTGTGGGTGGCTCTGTTATGGAGAGGGGGATCTGTGGGTGGCGCTGTTATGGAGAGGGGGATCTGTGGGTGGCGCTGTTATGGAGAGGGGGATCTGTGGGTGGCTCTGTTATGGAGAGGGGGATCTGTGGGTGGCTCTGTTATGGAGAGGGGGATCTGTGGGTGGCGCTGTTATGGAGAGGGGGATCTGTGGGTGGCTCTGTTATGGAGAGGGGGATCTGTGGGTGGCTCTGTTATGGAGAGGGGGATCTGTGGGTGGCTCTGTTATGGAGAGGGGGATCTGTGGGTGGCGCTGTTATGGAGAGGGGGATCTGTGGGTGGCTCTGTTATGGAGAGGGGGATCTGTGGGTGGCTCTGTTATGGAGAGGGGGATCTGTGGGTGGCGCTGTTATGGAGAGGGGGATCTGTGGGTGGCTCTGTTATGGAGAGGGGATCTGTGGGTGGCGCTGTTATGGAGAAGGGGGATCTGTGGGTGGCGCTGTTATGGAAAGGGGGATCTGTGGGTGGCGCTGTTATGGAAAGGGGGATCTGTGGGTGGCGCTGTTATGGAGAGGGGGATCTGTGGGTGGCACTGTTATGGAGGGGGGGGATATGTGCACTGTTATGGGCATAACAGTGCACAGATCCCTTTCCCCATAACAGTGCACAGATCCCTTTCCCCATAACAGTGCACAGATCCCCCCTCCCCATAGCAGTGCCATAGACCGATCCCCCTACCCATAACAGCCCCGGCCCTGCTGCTCACAGCATCACTCACTGCATCTTTATTTTACCTTACAATCGTGACGCTCCAGTAAGAACTCTGCAGGCAGAGCGGAGGGCGGCGTAACGTCACTTACTCACGTGACGCACCTGCTCCGCCACTTTATGAATGAAGGAGGCGGAGCAGGCGCGTCACGTGAGTAAGTGACGTTACGCCGCCCTCCGCTCTGCCTGCAGAGTTCTTACTGGAGCGTCATGATTGTAAGGTAAAATAAAGATGCAGTAAACCGCCCGCCCGGCGCCCGCCCGCAGATGGTGGGTGACAAATCCCACACCCCATATTTTCGGCCGATATGTAACAATATCGGCCGAAATGGATTAGGTACATTTTCGGCCGATATTTTCGGCTGCCGAAATTTCGGTGCACCCCTACCGGAAAGCGATGAAGGATCTGTACTCACCGCTTTCTGGTCCTCCACTCGGCTGTCTGCTGTGCAGGGCTGCACACCATGTGACCTGGGGTGCATGATGGCTGACATGGGGGGCATGATCACTGACATGGGGGGCATGATCGCTGACATGGGGGCATGATGGCTGATATGGGGGGATGATGGCTGATATGGGGGCATGATGGCTGACATGAGGGCATGATGGCTGACATGGGGGCATGATGGCTGACATGGGGGCATGATGGCTGACATGGGGGGCTGATCTGAGGTCTGATTAGCATTGGGGATCTGATTGCTGGTCTGACCTGAGGTGTAATGGAAAATATTTTTTCTTATTATCCTCCTCTAAAACCTAGGTGCGTCTTATGGGCGGTGCGTCTTATAGGGCGAAAAATACGGTAAGTAGTTGCTACAAAATAATTAAATGGCACCACCGATGGTGCCATGATAACCCCAGGAAGTGTAGAGTGGGCTGTACAGTCGTGGCCAAAAGTTTTGAGAATGACAAAAATATTAGTTTTCACAAAGTTTGCTGCTAAACTGCTTTTAGATCTTTGTTTCAGTTGTTTCTGTGATGTAGTGAAATATAATTACACGCACTTCAAACATTTCAAAGGCTTTTATCGACAATTACATGACATTTATGCAAAGAGTCAGTATTTGCAGTGTTGGCCCTTCTTTTTCAGGACCTCTGCAATTTGACTGGGCATGCTCTCAATCAACTTCTGGACCAATTCCTGACTGATAGCAACCCATTCTTTCATAATCACTTCTTGGAGTTTGTCAGAATTAGTGGGTTTTTGTTTGTCCACCCGCCTCTTGAGGATTGACCACAAGTTCTCAATGGGATTAAGATCTGGGGAGTTTCCAGGCCATGGACCCAAAATGTCAACGTTTTGGTCCCCGAGCCACTTAGTTATCACTTTTGCCTTATGGCACGGTGCTCCATCGTGCTGGAAAATGCATTGTTCTTCACCAAACTGTTGTTGGATTGTTGGAAGAAGTTGCTGTTGGAGGGTGTTTTGGTACCATTCTTTATTCATGGCTGTGTTTTTGGGCAAAATTGTGAGTGAGCCCACTCCCTTGGATGAGAAGCAACCCCACACATGAATGGTCTCAGGATGCTTTACTGTTGGCATGACACAGGACTGATGGTAGCGCTCACCTTTTCTTCTCCGGACAAGCCTTTTTCCAGATGCCCCGAACAATCGGAAAGAGGCTTCATCGGAGAATATGACTTTGCCCCAGTCCTCAGCAGTCCATTCACCATACTTTCTGCAGAAGATCAATCTGTCCCTGATGTTTTTTTTGGAGAGAAGTGGCTTCTTTGCTGCCCTTCTTGACACCAGGCCATCTTCCAAAAGTCTTCGCCTCACTGTGCGTGCAGATGCGCTCACACCTGCCTGTTGCCATTCCTGAGCAAGCTCTGCACTGGTGGCACTCCGATCCCGCAGCTGAATCCGCTTTAGGAGACGATCCTGGCGCTTGCTGGACTTTCTTGGACGCCCTGAAGCCTTCTTAATAAGAATTGAACCTCTTTCCTTGAAGTTCTTGATGATCCTATAAATTGTTGATTGAGGTGCAATCTAAGTAGCCACAATATCCTTGCCTGTGAAGCCATTTTTATGCAACGCAATGGTGGCTGCACGCGTTTCTTTGCAGGTCACCATAGTTAACAATGGAAGAACAATGATTTCAAGCATCACCCTCCTTTTAACATGTCAAGTCTGCCATTTTAACCCAATCAGCCTGACATAATGATCTCCAGCCTTGTGCTCGTCAACATTCTCACCTGAGTTAACAAGACAATTACTGAAATGATCTCAGCAGGTCCTTTAATGACAGCAATGAAATGCAGTGGAAAGTTTTTTTTGGGATTAAGTTAATTTTTCATGGCAAAGAAAGACTATGCAATTCATCTGATCACTCTTCATAACATTCTGGAGTATATGCAAATTGCTATTATATAAACTTAAGCAGCAACTTTTCCAATTTCCAATATTTATGTAATTCTCAAAACTTTTGGCCACGAGTGTATATAGTGGGAGATATGGGTCACTGTACCTTTATTGCACAGAAGTCCATATCTTCCTTATACTTCCTCTAGTAAATGTACAATACTTCCCAGGTCTCAGTAATAAAAAGTTACAGCTACCATCTGCGGCCATTTTAGCCATCTGTAGTTTTTGTCATCCCACTTCCGTCACAAGAGATTGAATGTGAAGTGAAACTGGACCATCCATCTGGTGCTGATTGAAATATCTACACAATCACCTTGGGCACCAAAATTTGTTCTTGTTTGCTCCCATTTATACTGTCTATGAACCAATGGTTTATTCCCATTCTCATGTTTTCTACTACTATAGAGCTTGTGGCGGAGAAATCCCTGCCCATGTGCTCATCACCTAGTGAACTAAGAGATACCATTAACCAATGTCACTAATGATCTGCTAACCGTCAAACCCAAAAGTTACTCTGTGCCCCTGTCCTGACCTGTCCTGTGCCTTCAATGGTAAAAAGAGTGATATGATCTAATAGGTGAAATAAAACAGCCTTTATTCATAACCATGGATGAAGTAACGAATCAAATGAGTGTTTTGTGAACTTTCTTTTATCTATCTTATGCTTTCAAGTTTACCGCTCCCTTCTCTTACAAGCTTCCTCATCCATTGGCTTTACAGGCTTGAACCTCTGCTTGGATCTTCACATACAGTACAGACCAAAAGTTTGGACACACCTTCTCATTCAAAGAGTTTTCTTTATTTTCATGACTATGAAAATTGTAGATTCACACTGAAGGCATCAAAACTATGAATTAACACATGTGGAATTATATACATAACAAACAAGTGTGAAACAACTGAAAATATGTCATATTCTAGGTTCTTCAAAGTAGCCACCTTTTGCTTTGATTACTGCTTTGCACACTCTTGGCATTCTCTTGATGAGCTTCAAGAGGTAGTCCCCTGAAATGGTTTTCACTTCACAGGTGTGCCCTGTCAGGTTTAATAAGTGGGATTTCTTGCCTTATAAATGGGGTTGGGACCATCTGTTGCGTTGAGGAGAAGTCAGGTGGATACACAGCTGATAGTCCTACTGAATAGACTGTTAGAATTTGTATTATGGCAAGAAAAAAGCAGCTAAGTAAAGAAAAACGAGTGCCCATCATTACTTTAAGAAATGAAGGTCAGTCAGTCAGCCGAAAAATTGGGAAAACTTTAAAAGTAAGGGCTATTTGACCATGAAGGAGAGTGATGGGGTGCTGCGCCAGATGACCTGGCCTCCACAGTCACCGGACCTGAACCCAATCGAGATGGTTTGGGGTGAGCTGGACCGCAGAGTGAAGGCAAAAGGGCCAACAAGTGCTAAGCATCTCTGGGAACTCCTTCAAGACTGTTGGAAGACCATTTCAGGTGACAACCTCTTGAAGCTCATCAAGAGAATGCCAAGAGTGTGCAAAGCAGTAATCAAAGCAAAAGGTGCAATATAGAAAGACTCCTGTACTCCACTTGAGTTTCAGTATAAAGCTTTTATTTTGTGCGGTTCCAGTCAAAGAACGTTTTCGGCTGAATAGCCTTCTTCAGTGTAACTGGAGAGGCATAAAGTGTCACAATAAATGTACAATAATCACAATAGGTATAGAATAGTTGTACAGTATACATAGTGTTGCAAACAGGTGCGCAATAGACATACAGCACATGACATATCGATTAAATTATGTACAAAAGAGGAAGACGTGTCGATATGGCACATCAAGAGAGCGTTGTCTGTCATCTGGGGACCCTGTAGGATCATCATCATCGGAGTAGTCTGTGGTAAGTGGGTGGCTTTAGGTCGTGGGCTCATTCCGTGGTGAATCGCTTTGGTGCTCCACCGAGTTTAAAGTAGAGCAATAGGCAACAGTTGGTGGAATTAAGGAATGAAAATGCAAAGTATGACATAGTGTATACTATCAAAACTCTATAACCCGTATACTGTGGAGTCAAAGATTATGTTACTTCATCAGACTAGTTTGGACGTCTAGCTAAGTGCAGAGTCCGGTTTGGTATAGGTTGCAGTCAAACACATTAATACAAGATGTTACAGAATACAGGTAGAGAGGCAGTTTAGTACAGGCAGTTTGGTATTTTAGCATTATCTGTCCTTACCCGGATTGTGGCCGCATAGAGTGCAAAAGCTGAATAAGGATAAAATTCCCTCAGTGGGTGGCAGGAATGCTGCTTCTTGTATGGGCTGTATGTCCCTGTTTGGCATGCGGTCCGGGAGGCTGAGGCCTAAGTTCCGGATTGCCATAGTGGTGGTTGTGTCTCCGTTCCCCTTATGTGGAGGCTCGGCTGCGCGGCGTGGTTGGAGGGGCGAGTCCTAGCTGACGTACTTCCGGGTAACCCAAGATGGCGCCCGGAGCTCTCCATGAGAGATTGCGCATGCGCGCGCTGCGTCTGGGCGGGAGTTGGAGCGCCCGGCTGTTTCTGTCCACTGCGTGCGAGTGCTCATGCGCCGGGTCTCGTTGTTGCTGTCAGTTGCTGTCTATTAGGGTAGTGGGGAAGCGCTGAGACTGGGAGCTGGTAGAGTTAAGGGTGCATTATCTGCCATATTTACCTATAGATGACCACCAGGGGAATATCTGCCATATTTACCTATAGATGACCACCAGGGGAATGAGCCATAAAAAAGGATATGATCTACTCAGTTCTCGTTTGGGAACTTGGATGAAGTTCAATATCTTCTCTAAAATAGGAATAGAGGTGCTGTTAGTACTGTTTGGTTTGAAGTAAAAGGTCAATATTTGCAAACTATGATCTTGCTCTCAGTGGTTCATAGGGTAATACATGTGATTGATTTACACTCGAAAAAATCATGTATACAGGAATGTAGTAAACGTACATGTTGCATGTTATATTCTCATGAAAGCCCGTTGGCACCAGTGTCACCGTCGCTCATAGTTTAAAAGCATTATATCGATTTTAGATATTTTAAATTTAAACATATCATCCGCCGGCGGTGTCCATTTTGGATATTGGTGAGTAGCATATTTGTGAACAGAGGGGGGGGGGGGGTAGAAATCAGTTACTGTACTGTAGGAGCTATATGAAGCTTCTTATTTCATAATCCCGGTTGAGTCCCTTGGGTTCCAGTGTTTGTAGACGGTGGATCCACATGGCTTCCCTGTTCATGAGGAGGCGTGATAAATCTCCGCCCCTTCTGGGAACTGTTACCTGTTCCACTACCTGGAATCGCAGTTGGGCAATAGTGTGGCGTTTAGCTGCAAAATGTGCGGGAATGGGCAGGTGATTGTTTTCACATCGGATGTTGGACTTATGTTGACATATTCTGTCCCTAATGGTCTGTGTTGTTTCACCCACATAAGTCAGGCCACAGGGGCATTTGATGACATAAATAACATTGGTGGAATCACATGTGAAAAAACCCCGTACTGGGATCCATTTTCCTGTTAGAGGGTGAAAGATCTTGTCACCCTTTGTGACATGTGAACATTGCGTGCAATGTAGGCAGGGGAATGTGCCCTTGCGTTGTGTTTGTAGGAGTAATTGTCTTGGTATCTTGATATTGGAGCCCACATCTGCCCTTACAAGCATGTCTTTTAGGTTCTTGGGGCGTCTATTACATGGTAGGAAGGGAAGTGAAAATGCCTCAATGTGTGGGTACGCCTGGTGTAGGAGGTGCCAGTGTTTGTGTAAGATGTGTTGGATCTTTTGAGCAAAGGGGTGGAATGTGTGCACGAAAGGTACCCTCTGGGCCTGTTTTACCCTGACTTTCTGGCTGGGTTGTAGGCATTCTTTTATCACAGTGTTAGGATAGCCCCTGTTTAGAAAACGTGTGGACATTTAGTCTAATCTTATTTCCTTTGTTACCGTGTTGTCAACTATGCAGGATATTCTTTGGAACTGTGATCGTGGGAGGGACTTTTTCATGCTGGTGGGGTGGAAGCTAGAGTAATGTAGTAGACTATTGCGGTCTGTGGGCTTTGTGTAGAGGTCAGTATGTAGAACGCCATTGGGATCTTTTGAGACTATGGTGTCGAGAAAATTGATTGATGTGCTGCTGTGGTGTAGGGTGAACTGGAGTTCAGGCCAAATGGAGTTTAAGTAGGTGAGGAAATCTTGTAGTGATTCTATCGTGCTGTTCCATATGCAGAAAACATCATCTATGTATCTTTTCCAGGTCACTACGTGTTGTTGGAATTCTGTATTCGTGTAGGAATGAAACTGTGAGGGTCATAAGATCGAAAGAACAGCGGTTGAGGATTTGCTGGAATTGGTCGCAGTAAGTTGGGTCATCTTTGAATAGAGTTGGTCGGATGGTCATACGCAAACCCTTTGGGATGTGTTGTTCCTTGATGTACTCTGCCAATGTGGCGCTGTGAAGTTGATGGTTGATCAGACGACGGGATTCTTTTTCAAGATCTCTGCTTTTGATGTCCTCACACCCAAAGTTTAAAACCACCAAGTCATTTCTTCTCGACACATCCACATTCCTACATTCCTACATCTCATAAGGGACATCAAACAGGTTCAGCCAGACTCCATTCTCGCCACCCTTGATGTAGTAAGCCTGTATACATCAATAACACACAGCAAGGGCCTAGCTGCCACTAAGAGACTACTTGAGACAACGGTCACCAAACCTGAAGTCTCATCACTATGCATGGACCTCCTCCATCTTGTGCTTACCGAAACTACTTTTTGTTTGAAGACAATTTCTTCATTCAAAAACAGGGGACCGCGATTGGGGCACATATAGCGCCCCCCTACGCCAATTGTTACATGGCCACGCTAGAAGATTACATCTACACGAATACAGAATTCCAACAACACGTAGTGACCTGGAAAAGATACATAGATGTTTTCTGCATATGGAACAGCACGATAGAATCACTACAAGATTTCCTCACCTACTTAAACTCCATTTGGCCTGAACTCCAGTTCACCCTACACCACAGCAGCACATCAATCAATTTTCTCGACACCATAGTCTCAAAAGATCCCAATGGCGTTCTACATACTGACCTCTACACAAAGCCCACAGACCGCAATAGTCTACTACATTACTCTAGCTTCCACCCCACCAGCATGAAAAAGTCCCTCCCACGATCACAGTTCCAAAGAATATCCTGCATAGTTGACAACACGGTAACAAAGGAAATAAGATTAGATGAAATGTCCACACGTTTTCTAAACAGGGGCTATCCTAACACTGTGATAAAAGAATGCCTACAACCCAGCCAGAAAGTCAGGGTAAAACAGGCCCAGAGGGTACCTTTCGTGCACACATTCCACCCCTTTGCTCACAAGATCCAACACATCTTACGCAAACACTGGCACCTCCTACACCAGGCATACCCACACATCGAGGCATTTTCACTTCCCTTCCTACCATGTAATAGACGCCCCAAGAACCTAAAAGACATGCTTGTAAGGGCAGATGTGGGCTCCAATATCAAGATACCAAGACAATTACTCCTACAAACACAACGCAAGGGCACATTCCCCTGCCTACATTGCACGCAATGTTCACATGTCACAAAGGGTGACAAGATCTTTCACCCTCTAACAGGAAAATGGATCCCAGTACGGGGTTTTTTCACATGTGATTCCACCAATGTTATTTATGTCATCAAATGCCCCTGTGGCCTGACTTATGTGGGTGAAACAACACAGACCATTAGGGACAGAATATGTCAACATAAGTCCAACATCCGATGTGAAAACAATCACCTGCCCATTCCCGCACATTTCGCAGCTAAACGCCACACTATTGCCCAACTGCGATTCCAGGTAGTGGAACAGGTAACAGTTCCCAGAAGGGGCGGAGATTTATCCCGCCTCCTCATGAACAGGAAAGCCATGTGGATCCACCGTCTACAAACACTGGAATCCAAGGGACTCAACCGGGATTATGAAATAGGAAGCTTCATATAGCTCCTACAGTACAGTAACTGATTTCTCCCACCCCCCCCCTCTGTTCACAAATATGCTACTCACCAATATCCAAAATGGACACCGCCGGCGGATGATATGTTTAAATTTAAAATATCTAAAATAGTGCTTTTGAACTATGAGCAACGGTGACACTGGTGCCAACGGGCTTTCATGTGAATATAACATGCAACATGTACGTTTACTACATTCCTGTATATATGACTTTTTCGAGTGTAAATCAATCACATGTATTACCCTATGAACCACTGAGAGCAAGACCATAGTTTGCAAATATTGACCTTTTACTTCAAACCAAACAGTACTAACAGCACCTCTATTCCTATTTTAGAGCAGATATTGAACTTCATCCAAGTTCCCAAACGAGAACTGAGTAGATCATATCCTTTTTTATGGCTCATTCCCCTGGTGGTCATCTATAGGTAAATATGGCAGATATTCCCCTGGTGGTCATCTATAGGTAAATATGGCAGATAATGCACCCTTAACTCTACCAGCTCCCAGTCTCAGTGCTTCCCCACTACCCTAATAGACAGCAACAACGAGACCCGGCGCATGAGCACTCGCACGCAGTGGACAGAAACAGCCGGGCGCTCCAACTCCCGCCCAGACGCAGCGCGCGCATGCGCAATCTCTCATGGAGAGCTCCGGGCGCCATCTTGGTTTAACCGGAAGTACGTCAGCTAGGACTCGCCCCTCCAACCACGCCGCGCAGCCGAGCCTCCACATAAGGGGAACGGAGACACAACCACCACTATGGCAATCCGGAACTTAGGCCTCAGCCTCCCGGACCGCATGCCAAACAGGGACATAGAGCCCATACAAGAAGCAGCATTCCTGCCACCCACTGAGGGAATTTTATCCTTATTCAGCTTTTGCACTCTATGCGGCCACAATCCGGGTAAGGACAGATAATGCTAAAATACCAAACTGCCTGTACTAAACTGCCTCTCTACCTGTATTCTGTAACATCTTGTATTAATGTGTTTGACTGCAACCTATACCAAACCGGACTCTGCACTTAGCTAGACGTCCAAACTAGTCTGATGAAGTAACATAATCTTTGACTCCACAGTATACGGGTTATAGAGTTTTGATAGTATACACTATGTCATACTTTGCATTTTCATTCCTTAATTCCACCAACTGTTGCCTATTGCTCTACTTTAAACTCGGTGGAGCACCAAAGCGATTCACCACGGAATGAGCCCACGACCTAAAGCCACCCACTTACCACAGACTACTCCGATGATGATGATCCTACAGGGTCCCCAGATGACAGACAACGCTCTCTTGATGTGCCATATCGACACGTCTTCCTCTTTTGTACATAATTTAATCGATATGTCATGTGCTGTATGTCTATTGCGCACCTGTTTGCAACACTATGTATACTGTACAACTATTCTATACCTATTGCGATTATTGTACATTTATTGTGACACTTTTTTGCCTCTCCAGTTACACTGAAGAAGGCTATTCAGCCGAAAACGTTCTTTGACTGGAACCGCACAAAATAAAAGCTTTATACTGAAACTCAAGTGGAGTACAGGAGTCTTTCTATATTGCATGTATCTGGTTTGGGAACCATCTCCTAACACCCACGCAATCCAATTGGAGAACTATCCAACCTTATATCATCAAAGCAAAAGGTGGCAACTTTGAAGAACCTAGAATATGACATATTTTCTGTTGTTTCACACTTGTTTGTTATGTATATAATTCCACATGTGTTAATTCATAGTTTTGATGCCTTCATAGTCATGAAAATAAAGAAAACTCTTTGAATGAGAAGGCGTGTCCAAACTTTTGGTCTGTACTGTATCTCACAAATCAAATATTCAGTATCTCTTTCTCTCACACATGACCTCCTCTCTCTCATGCAGGGCAGGGACAAGGTATTTTGGTTCCCTAGGCAGACAAGGAAAATTGTGCTACACCCATCCCCCAAATCAATTACTTTATAATAAATAAAGAGATTTATACACACTTTAAAAGAAACAATCACAGGCACAAATGTAAATCCAGTGACTTACAGGTGACATCTCCACTGATTGGAGTTGTTCACGTTTTCTTTTCTTCTCCATTTGGTCCAGACGATCATGACGATGTGCTGGGCTTATTGCATCTGCAGTATATCCCCACCCTCTATACCAAAGAACCCCCCATATCCAGCTGTCCCCTTTTAACACTGCCATCCTGTAGTTTTAACCAATTCTGTGTCTGCTGCTGCCCCATGTGTCCACATTACTGTACCAACAGTGCTGCCAATAACCTAAATACAGTACTGCCAAAAAAAAAGTGCCAAAGGAAGCAGGTATAGAAGTGCCCAAGGACACAGATGCAGTCACTGATGGAAATCACTGACCAAAACACTGACATGTGAATAAGGCCGAATGCACACGGCCGTGTTCCGCGGTTGAGAGTGGTCGTGGTATGCCGGGCTGGATTCCTGTTCAGAGCTGGAGCGCACGGCGTCATTGGTTGCTATGACGCCGTGCGCTTCATGCCACCGCTGCACTACAGTAATACACTCGTACGAGTGTATTACTGTAGTGCAGCGGCGGCATGAAGCGCACGGCGTCATAGCAACCAATGACGCCGTGCGCTCCTGCTCTGAACAGGAATCCAGCCCGGCATACCACGGACCGCTCTCGGCCGCGGAACACGGCCGTGTGCATTCGGCCTAAGGCATGATACAGATTGTATCAAGATCTGTTCAGGGAAAAACTAATAGTTTTGCATGCAAGTTGAATCTCCTACCAACCATCAGTGAAAAACACGACATCTGGATGCCTTCCGTTTTTCATGCAAGCCTTACATTAAAAGAAATGCACAATATAGAACATGCTGCCATTTTTTCTGAATGCAGAGACAATGCTCATGTACACAGACCCATTGAATCAGTGGTTCATCGTATCAGGACAGAAAAATTGCTTGTGTGAAAGAGACCTAACTGAACATCTGCCTAAGGCCTCTTTCACACTACCGTTTTTTTTTTTCCGTTTTGCGGTCCGTTTTTTGCGTTCCGTATACGGAACTGTTCATTTCAATGGTTCCGCAAAAAAAACGGAATGTGTTCCGTATGCATTCCGTTTCCGTATTTCCGTTTTTCCGTTCCGTTGAAAGATAGAACATGTCCTATATTTGGCAGCAAATCACATTCCGTGGCTCCATTAAAGTCAATGGGTCCGCAAAAAAAACGGAACACATACGGAAATGCATCCGTTTGTCTTCCGTTTCCGTTCCGTTTTTTTCTGAACCATCTATTGAAAATGTTATGCCCAGCCCAATTTTCTCTATGTAATTACTGTATACTGTATATGCCATACGGAAAAACGGAACGGAAAAACGGAACCGAAACGGAAACACAACGGAAACAAAAAAACGGATCCGTGAAAAACGGAACGCAAAACACTGAAATGGACATACTGTAGTGTGAAAGAGGCCTAAGTGCTGACAGGACAAGGGAACCACCAGTTGCCTGCCAAGCCATTCGGTACTTTTTTGTGATGCAGGCGGTTCCAGGAAAGGACAGGCCTGCATTGCTTGATGACATCATAGGACCAGGGAAAGGTAAGTTTGATTATACAGGAGACCACAACATAATACACTCTAACTAGCACAGTGCAAGAAGCACTCTAATGGGAATGTAGAAAGCTGCACTATGGGGGGCATACAGCAAGAGGCATTATAGGGGCACAGAGTATAAGTAGCTATAAGGGCAAAGAACAAGAGGCACTATGGGGGGCACAAAATAAGAGGCACTACAGAGGACACAGAGTAAGAGGCACTTTAAGGGGTACACAGCAAGAGGAACTATAGGGGGGCACAGAACAAGAGATACTACAGGGGCCCAGAGCAAGAGACACTATAGGGTGCACAAATCATGAGGAACTATAGGGGACACAGACCACTATAAAAGGAACAGAACATGAGGCACTGTAGAGGGCACAGCAAGAGGCACTATAGGGGCACAGAGTAAGAAGTGCTATGGGGCAGAGAGTGAGAAGTGTTATAGAGGACACAGAGCAAGAGGCACTATATAATGGGGGCAAAGAGCATGGCACTACTATATAAAGGGACACAGAAACTGGAACAGTATAAAGAGGGCACGGATTCTAGGACTGTAAAGGGCTACAGATCCTGGAGCTATATAAAGGGGGCACAGAACCTGGCACTATATAAAGTAGGCTCAGAATGTGGCCCGATATAAGGGGGACACAAAGCTTGCACTATATACAGAGGTACATATACAGTGGAGGAAATAATTATTTGACCCCTCACTGATTTTGTAAGTTTGTCCAATGACAAAGAAATGAAAAGTCTCAGAACAGTATCATTTCAATGGTAGGTTTATTGTAACAGTGGCAGATAGCACATCAAAAGGAAAATCGAAAAAATAACTTTAAATAAAAGATAGCAACTGATTTGCATTTCATTGAGTGAAATAAGTATTTGAACCCCTACCAACCATTAAGAGTTCTGGCTCCCACAGAGTGGTTAGACACTTCTACTCAATTAGTCACCCTCATTAAGGACACCTGTCTTAACTAGTCACCTGTATAAAAGACACCTGTCCACAGAATCAATCAATCAAGCAGACTCCAAACTCTCCAACATGGGAAAGACCAAAGAGCTGTCCAAGGATGTCAGAGACAAAATTGTAGACCTGCACAAGGCTGGAATGGGCTACAAAACCATTAGCAAGAAGCTGGGAGAGAAGGTGACAACTGTTGGTGCGATTGTTCGAAAATGGAAGGAGCACAAAATGACCATCAATCGACCTCGCTCTGGGGCTCCATGCAAGATCTCACCTCGTGGGGTGTCAATGGTTCTGAGAAAGGTGAAAAAGCATCCTAGAACTACACGGGAGGAGTTAGTTAATGACCTCAAATTAGCAGGGACCACAGTCACCAAGAAAACCATTGGAAACACATTACACCGCAATGGATTAAAATCCTGCAGGGCTCGCAAGGTCCCCCTGCTCAGGAAGGCACATGTGCAGGCCCGTCTGAAGTTTGCCAATGAACACCTGAATGATTCAGAGAGTGACTGGGAGAAGGTGCTGTGGTCTGATGAGACCAAAATAGAGCTCTTTGGCATTAACTCAACTCGCTGTGTTTGGAGGAAGAAAAATGCTGCCTATGACCCCCAAAACACCGTCCCCACCGTCAAGCATGGGGGTGGAAACATTTTGCTTTGGGGGTGTTTTTCTGCTAAGGGCACAGGACAACTTATTCGCATAAACGGGAAAATGGACGGAGCCATGTATCGTGAAATCCTGAGCGACAACCTCCTTCCCTCTGCCAGGAAACTGAAAATGGGTCGTGGATGGGTGTTCCAGCACGACAATGACCCAAAACATACAGCAAAGGCAACAAAGGAGTGGCTCAAGAAGAAGCACATTAAGGTCATGGAGTGGCCTAGTCAGTCTCCGGACCTTAATCCAATCGAAAACCTATGGAGGGAGCTCAAGCTCAGAGTTGCACAGAGACAGCCTCGAAACCTTAGGGATTTAGAGATGATCTGCAAAGAGGAGTGGACCAACATTCCTCCTAAAATGTGCGCAAACTTGGTCATCAATTACAAGAAACGTTTGACCTCTGTGCTTGCAAACAAGGGTTTTTCCACCAAGTATTAAGTCTTTTTTTGTTAGAGGGTTCAAATACTTATTTCACTCAATGAAATGCAAATCAGTTGCTATCTTTTATTTAAAGTTATTTTTTCGATTTTCCTTTTGATGTGCTATCTGCCACTGTTACAATAAACCTACCATTGAAATGATACTGTTCTGAGACTTTTCATTTCTTTGTCATTGGACAAACTTACAAAATCAGTGAGGGGTCAAATAATTATTTCCTCCACTGTACGTGAGGATAGATACAGGGGTCACAGATTGTGTGGCACTATATAAGGGGCACATAAAATATATATAGGAACACAGAGTGTGTGGAACTATCTATAGGGGCACTTCTATGAGATGCATTGTATGTGTAGCACTTTATTTTCAGGAGGCATAGTTTGTGACATGATTATATTCAGAGACACACTATAACCTCTTATTACATTCATGGCACACTGTGTGGCAAGAGGAGTTTGTGTTAGTATATTCTGTGCCAATGTGTTGGTAAAGCGAGAAGCTGAAAACATCTGGTCGGCAAACTTTGCAGAGAAAAGTCGTGCCTGGGAGAAGTCAACAGGATGGTCTGAACTGGATGGAAAGAAAAGGAAGAGAATAACTGTAGAATAGACATCACATATAAGTCACTAAATGTAAATGTTTTTTCTGCCATTGACTGCATCTGAGTCACTCTTGTGGTCTACAGACTAGGCTCATTGCATAAGTACAGCACCAGAACCAAGATCATTACATAAATACAGCACCAGAGCCAAGATCTTTACATATATACAGCACCAGAGCCAAGTATATAGAACCTGTATATATAGGTACTCTGCTTGGTTCTGGTGCTATATTTATGTAAGATCTTAGTATGGCTCGGCTAATAATGTAATTTAAATAGATTAGCCACACCCTAAAAACACACCCAATTTCTGCCGCCTGGTGTGCTAGACTTCTCCAGGTTGACACCTCTGTTTACAGTAGTATTCCTTATAAACTGAATCCAATTAAGGCATATGTGTGACTCAAACATATAAGTGAAGGTTCATGTACTGTACCTGCAGTTTGGACCTGTGTATCAATGTCACGGCGAGGGGTGGGGGAAACCCCCCACCGTGCGGTGTCAAATGGATAATGGTAGCAACTAGGCCAGGACGCCGGGATCAGGGAGCAGGTCACCTCCTATTGCATCCCTAATCCTCTCCCTAACTCCTAACCGTATGAGCGGACCCTGATGGTGGGACGGCTCATACCCTGGATACCTAATATTCTGAGTCGCCCTGGAAATCTCTCACATAGGAGCAGGGGAGAGACGACCTGTTCATCCACAACATGGAGGAACAGGAGTCTCTAAAGGCCTAGAAGCAAGGAAAGGGAAACACATACAGCTAAAGAGATGGCAGGTAAGCGAAACCAATAACACACTTACCTGCCACAGACACACTGACTGGAACCCGTGCACAAGTGCTGGTGTCCACACCAACATTAAAGGACACAGCACACGCCACAAACCACACAGGAACCCAGGACACCATAGCTGCAATAACATGGGACAGTAGAAAGTCTAGTAAACATGACACCAAACACCACCAGACATGTAACACCAAGCTAGACATATAAACACCCTGAACATAACCCACTCCATACAAATAGGGACAGGAAGGGTGGCCCTCACTGGAAAGATGGTAAAGCCAGGAGCAGTGAACCACCAGCACACACCAAGCCTGGAGGAACACTGAGCAACAGGCTTCCAGCAGAGACTAAATAGCCCAAGCAGCAACACCCACAAACACATAAACGCAGTGTTCACAAAACACTAGGAAGGGAGTAAACCCTTCCAACACCAGACAGAGGAAGGAAGCCAATTAAAGGGGAAATGCACACACAAGCATACCAAACCACGTAAACACCCGCAACAGCATGCGTGGCAACCATGTCACGGCAATCACCCAGAAGGTTGAGACACTGCCACCGCATGCTCTACAAGCAACACGTTGCTGCGGGCAACCGCAAGTGTGGCAACAGTGTCACAGCATACACCATAGGCCGTGACAATCAAGTGCTGACTGGCATTTTGACAATGTACTGGAAAAAATATGGGTATGGGGAGGGTTAGTATGATTTTTTTTTTTTTTGTAATATTGTAGGTTTTATTATACATGTCAAAACTGCAAAAATTTTCCAGGCTACCAGAGATACAAATGTCCAAATGTCCAAACACAGCAAAAAGGTTAAAGGCCGTTTTACATGGGCCATTGATTGGGAATGAGCGTTTGTATGAATGTTGGTTAGTTGATCATTGCCCCTATAAAAATGCTCCCAATAAGCCAACAAATGAGCAAACACTCATATGTCAGCCGATCGCATCCTTTATGTGGCAGCAGCACATCGCCTGATGTAAACAGGGAATGTGCTACAGGCAAATGCAAACTATATGGGGATGTAATGGACATATGGAACGGACATACGGATACAGAAAGCACAGAAAAGTATGTCCATTCCGTAAAAGATAGAATGTCCTATACTTGTCCGCAAAATGCAGCCCTCGGACCCATTGACGTTAACAGATTCATCAAAAGATGTGGAACGCACTCAGACAGCTTCAATATTTTGCAGATCCCCAGTTTGCACACCACAAAATGCTTGCGGTTCTGTGCATGAGACCTAAGCAGGGGCGTAGCTATAGGGGAAGCAGCTCCTTTGGGGCCCAAGCTCAGAAGGGGTCCACCCAGGAGGAGGACTAAAAGATTTTATTGTCAGGGCCACCTCAACAGTATTATAAAATTACATTATATAGAGAGACACTGTAGGAAATGGACAGACAGCGACTGTTAGGCCCCGTCTGAGAGAGTGATTTTGACTACCCACAGGAGTGGTGATTGCACGGGAGGAGGAGGTTGTGAAGAAGTTCCCGGGGGTGGCCCTATTCAAAAATTTTCTGTGGGGCCCAGTCATTTCTAGGTACTCCACTGGACCTAAGGATAGGTTCACACACAGTGAGGAGGAGGTTTGGAGGCTGATTTTGAGGCCGATAAGCATAAATCCTTCCTTTATATTTCCGATTCCTTTTGAATCCACTTCTGGCATTGGCTGAAAAACCTGCTGGAAAATCTGTCTCAAAACCTACTCCAAAAACTCCATGAACCTATCCTAAAAGAACAGATGTAAAAAACTTGAGGCTCGTTTTAGGGCCAAAACTTCTATTGTAATAAGTAGAAAAGTCGAGCTGTAAACAATGCTTACTGAAGACGCCAGTCTTGGCTGGCACCGTTTCAGGCATTCTTAGACTGTATTTATACATGCACTTTTCGATAACGTTTTTTTTAGCTAAACAGGAACGAAAAAGAGAAGTCGTTCCTTTACACGTTTTGGTGCTTTATGATACACACCTTGCTTTTGCTTAAAAAAAAAAAAAAAAACATCAAAAACTACCCCAAAACATGCATGTATGAATCTTGTCCTAGTCCCAGTCCACAGAGTTCCAGGCTTCGTCATAAAGACACAGCACAGTGCAGCCGCATTTTTGTGTTCCCTCTGTCTGAGGCACTGCCTTTTTTGTCCATAATATTTAGTTTTCTGCATTGCAAGCGCTGCCTGGGATCAACACTTATTATGCAAGAGCTGACTACATATTCATGAGCGAGCGTGAATATGTAAGAGTAAGGGCTGGGCTACCTCTGAGTAAGTGCGGAGGAATGCCTCCCTGACTTTCATTCTTGTACTGTGTCTTGCTTGTAAAAACAGTTGCAGACTCACAAGTCAGAGGGACAGACACAGATGCAGGTACCATATGGAGATCAGGCAGCTTATGCTGAGTGCATGGTTCTGCTGGGCTGCATGTTGTCATGCATATGTGGTTCTGCACAAGAACATACCGTACTGCAGTCCAGTGTGTGTGTGTGTGTGTATGCATGTGTGTGGAGTACTGTTGCTTTAAGTGTATCTTGTTTGACGCTCAGCTTAATACATTGTAGGTGAAAGTCCCTCAGTTTAATATATTGTATGATACGGTCTCCAGCTTAATGTTTTGTATGATAAGGTCCCTCAGCTTGATAGGTTGTAGGTGAAGGTCTATCAGTTTAATATATTGTATGATACGGTCCCCAGCTTAATGTTCTGTATGATACGTTGTAGGTGAAAGTCCCTCAGCTTGACATATTGTATGATAAGGTCCCTTAGATTGATACATTTTGTATGATAAGGTCCCTCAGTTTGATATATTGTATGATGAGGCCCCTCAGCTTGCTATATTGTATGATAAGGTCCCTCACATTTATACATTGTATGATAAGGTCCTTCAGCTCCATATATTGTCCTTCTTCTCTCAGGCATAGTCCTGCTTGGATCATCCGGTGGTCCATGGGTGATGATGAGCTGTTCTTCACCCTGCCTGGCTACATACTGATGTCTCCAATATCAGTGGTTGCTATCAATGTATGTAGAGTTGTAGTGGTATAAAAATGCATTTAAGTTTGCACTAAAGTCAAGGGCATTGTTGGGGCCAGGGCAATTCGCTGGATGACAGAAGGATATTTAGATATAGGACTATGGCATTGTTCTTAATCTTTATCCTTGATGAAGAAACAACGCTGAATGGAGTGTGTAATGGTCGTGTGGGTGAGAACTCGGGTGTGTCTTGGAGCCTGTCACAGTTTCTGCTTGGCATCTAATACTTATTGCTCAATTCTTGGCTTCTCTTCCTATTTCCCTTGAGGATTTCTTTGTACTTTGAAACATTCTATCAGGCACAGATCATGATACGGGGAGACGAGGCTGACCCTGAACACACACACATGGAGCCATGCCAGACTCACATTTATACAGCTAAAACCAAAAGCCCATCACATGGCGATACCAAGTGGGTACAACTAAAGGGTTAATGGGGATAACGATGGCTCTATGCACAGCGGATGGGGCTGCACTGTGGGTGACTATATTGCTTCCATGTACATTAGAGGTTCTGTCCCTTTAATTGCAGAGATTTGTTCACTGCTGGGAAGCAGATTTTTTCCAGATGTTTGCTTTTCCCCTTTTGCTTCAGATGTCACGTAATCTTTGCAGTCATCTATGTTTTGCTGTATACATTTTAAAGGGACGTGATCCCCATGATAAAAGACGTCCTATATCTGTTTGTCAGAAAGCTCAAGGCAATGGCTGTATTACACCAACAGATTATCTGACAGATGTTCTGATCAATCATTGGTCAGATATCTGTTTACACGCACAGATCTTTTGTTACACACACCAACTATTGGTCTGATTGGACAGAAATTGGTTAGATAATCAGTTGGTGTAATACAGCCCAATTCTGAGTGTGTGTTTCTTCAAGTTATGTTCCTGATTTTAGGCTGACAATGGCAAGAACTATTATGGCTGCCATATTGGTTGTTGTCATCCATCTTTCCCAAAGAGTGATTTTTTGTAGGCCTCATGCAAAATTTTGAACTATGACCACAACAGTGGACATGGTCCTTGCAGCTCAGTATGGTGGGGCAACAGGCACTCCGTGTCGCAGCACTGCAACTCTGCATGCTAAATTATGAAATGATAAGCCCTACCCCGTACACCCAGTAATATCCCTCCTTGGTTCAGTCCACTGGACTGGTTCCATGAAGATTAAAACTGTCGGCAAGAGTTCCCTCTGAACAATTGAGCCCTGCCGAAGTTGATATGCTCTGTGCAACTCCGAGGCCATATAGAGTCACAACACAGTCATGAGCATGAGGCATATAAGTTGACCTATGCAAGAATATAGCAGAGGTTCTGAAGCCAAAGGACACAATAGTTTGCCTTCCCTGCTCCCCTTAGCTACATTAAAGAGGACCTTTCACTAGTTTAAAAACTAAAAACTAACAATATCAGTGGGCAGAGCGGCGCCCAGGGGTCCCCCTGCACTTACTAGTATGTCTGGGCGCCGCTCTGTTCGCCCGGTATAGGCTCCGGTGTCTACAGCTCCCTCTGTTGTACGGGGCTAAGTTTTTGTATTAGGGTTGTCCCTTGCTGCAGCGCTGGCCAATCGTAGCGCACAGCTCATAGCCTGGGACTCCCTAATAATTTTTTAAGAATGTGCCAGAGAATCTTACTCATATAAGTGACATGCCTAAAAGAAAGAATTAGGGGGTCATTTATTAAGACCCCATGGCACATCCAGCGGCAGTTCTAAATGTAAGCTGTCTTCCATTTAGACCATTTTCGATGCCTGAACCAGGCGTAGAAAATCATGAATGAGATGGGCCTACCGGTCCGTCCCCTTCCACGGTCACGGTCAAGTGGACATTGAAGGGTTTTTGACAAGAAAACACCCTTTAAGGGTCCATTCACACGTCCGTAGGTGTTTTGCGGTCCGCAAATTGCGGATCCGCAAAACACGGACACCGGCAATGTGAGTTCCGCATTATGCGGACTGCACATCACCAGCACTATAATAGAAAATGCTTTTCATTGTCTGCAGTTGCGGACAAGAATAGGACATGTTCTATTTTTTCGGGAACGGAATTGCGAACCCGGAAGTACGGATCCGGGAATGCGGATGCAGACAGCACATAGTGTGCTATTATGTCCAAAAGGTCGGCACTGCAGGTAAGTTTTTGTGGTGCTCGCGTCCTAGGATTGGCATCCCATGAACATAACAGCAGAAAAGGGCCGTCCCTTTTCTGCTGTTATTAGCACATAGTGTGCTGTCCGCATCCGTTCTGGCCCCATTGAAAATGAATGGGTCCGCACCCGTTCTGCAAAATTGCGGAACGGATCCGGACCCAAGTTGCGGAAGTTTGAATGGACCCTAAATCCATACTAATTGTCTGCCATAAGAGACGTAACATTATGGATGCCATGTCATTGCAGTCAGGACCTAAACACAAGAGTAGCTGGGACAGAGGAAGTGGATGGTGGTGGGACTCAATCGGTGGATTTTGTTATTGCTAGAACACACCATTTAATGCTTCTTGGTATAAAAAAATGTTTTCATACAGAGTCTTACATTCATACCAAAAGACCAGAGGTTGAGTTTAAACATGCCCGAGCCATGAAGCCTAAGGATCTCAAAAGCTTCTTCTACAGCATAACAGTAGACAAAAATGCTGCATAATTTAAAGGCCTATTCCATATTTTGTATTGGCTCTCCCAGAGGTTACAGATTCACCTAGGTTCCAAGATAATAATTAGCCAACCAACGAATAAAGACCAATAACCCCATATAGAATAAGAAAGCACACATATAAAATATATGTAGTTTATTAAAGACACATTAAATGACAATAAGTATACCATAAAGGCACAAGGTAAAGGGGGCTGGTAGTGCCTCGACGCGCGTTTCGCCGAGAAAGGCAGCTCTGGTCACCGACCTTGGGTTCCGGCATACCATGGGTAATTTGTGTTTTTGTCTCATGCATGGTTATTTTGTTACTTCAGTATGATCTATTGCTTACACATAGCATTCCTGCTTTGCCCCTGACTGTGTTACTATTTGGTAATCCGCATTCATCGGATGGCCATCTATGTTACATTTGGAGGGCAAGTTTGCTATGTGTGACCATATTGACTTTTCTATATTATTGTATGTAGCATACACATGTTTATAGGTTACTTTGGGTGAACTTACAGCTCTCCCACTAGTATGCGGTTTTTATACCCAATGTCTGTGACCCCTTTTCCCTTTTAGTCCGGTATATGTGAGGGTGGTTGATTTTGGTCCCATTACACGGGGGGCACTACCACCCCCCTTTACCTTGTGCCTTTATGTTATACTTATTGTCATTTAATGTGTCTTTAATAAACTACATATATTTTATATGTGTGCTTTCTTATTCTATATGGGGTTATTGGTCTTTTTTCGTTGGTTGGCTCGCTCAGTATATTATACTAGACCCCAGTGTACTTATACACCCAATTTGAGGCTTTCTCTTATAGGTTGGTCTAACTCCAAGACAATAATTTACTTGGTCTGATAAGCAAGTATGTCCCTGTAATGCTGTCCATCTCTTAAGGTATGGCCTCTGTATAGTCATTGTTAATGGCCGCGCGGCACCTTCAATACTGCACGGCCATTAACAATGAAAACCGACTACACTGTGTGGTCTTCATTAAGTAAATGAGAGGAAAATGAGGGCTAATTGACCGCTTAGTTCATGACCACAGCGCTGCCGCAACCAGACTGGATCACGCTTGCTCCGTGTGGCCGTACCCTTAGTGCCCCTGTCATTATGCTGGACACAGGTTTTCAACTCACCATTAAATGGCAACTGTCTAATCCAGAAAGAATTGCATAGCAGCCTTAAAATAGGCAATTTACTTTGTCCAGATAGTATACACCCTTGTGTCCTGAGGGAACTAAGTACCTTCATAGACAGGATAGGTTCTACAGTACTGGCACATAGCAAATATGGCATCAATTTATAAAAAGGTCAAAAACTAAGTAGGGACCACTAAAGACCTGTCAAGTTGACCTCCATTATGTGTAAAATGTTAAAACATTTTCAGCCGATAGCTCAAGATTTGTGACCAATTGGTCAAACTAATCTAATAAGCTTCTATGATGGGAGTAAGTTCTAGAAGGGTTGTACATATAAGAATAATGCTTGAACTGAGGAAGAATTTATGTAACACAGTAAATTAGGGTGGTCATTAATGGAACAAATTTAGCTTTGGTCATGGTCGCCATTGCTACTGAGATACAACAAGAGTCAGTAGTAGAATAGTTAAATTTTTGCATATATTAAAAAGATATTCACGGCCTATTCTGAGCCCTATTCTCAGGATAGGTCATCAATATCTGATCAGACGGTGTCTGACACCCCATACCTCTGCCAATGATTTGTTCGGGAGTAGTTCTGGCGCTGGAACTACATGCATTTTGTAGTGGACAGGGCTGGTTAATGCAGCACTGCTCCCATTCACTTCAGCGGGATAAGCTCTGCTGTAACCAGTTCTGTTTTTTCTGGAGTTTGGTGATTACAGCACTGGAGCTAGTGGTGTGGGTGCGGGGAGTTGGACCCCCACCGATCAGATATTGATGGCCTATCCTGAGGATAGGTTATCAATATAAGCTGTAATGTAATTATGTCACTATTATATACTAAATGGGAAAACTCTGGGGAAAACTTACATGAAAAATACTTGGGGCATATTAGTGGACAGAACATTGAACTGTGCAACCAGTGTCGAGTAACTGCTGCCAAGGCAAATAAGATCATGAGATGGATCAAAAGGAACATAGGTAAACATGGTGCTAGTTCTACTGCTTTTCTAATCACACTGCATGAGGTGTACTGTTTTGGGCACTAATGAAGAAAAAATACATTGTAGAACTGGTTCAGAGGCAATCAACCAAAGTTTAGATTGGTGTAAAGTAGAACCGACTTAGTTACCCATAGCAATCAATCAGATTCCCCCTTTCCTTTTTGACAGCACCTTTGGAAAATGAAAGGTGGAATCTGATTTGTTGCTATGGGCAACTAAGCCAGTTCTACTTTACACCAGTTTGATAAATGACCCCAAAGGATTCTCGATTATAGAAGCAGGGAGACTATGGAGCTTTCAACCAAAGGCGATTGTTATAGACTTTTCATTGGAAGATTTTTAAAGGCATCTAGATTTTTTTTACGTACTGCTGCTTGATTATTGTACTTGGGTCCTTGATACAAAGATTCATTTTATGTATATTACTATGTTACCACATACAAGGGCAGGAAGGGTTAAGTCAACAGCTACTGAATACCCACCTACAGTATATAGCCATTCAATCTCAGAATTTGGAAGAGCTACAGACCACTTCCACCATTCTGGCTGAACAGCTCTTACAGAAGTGGGGCCTTTTATCCAGTAACTGTCTTCCAATCAGCATCACCTCTGCTTATTTAGTGAACCTGTCAGGTGATCTCCACTGTCCTATTTGATAGCAGAATATGATACAGGGAAAGAAGCTGAGTTCTGTGATATGTAGGTTTAATTGATTTGGAACAGGATTTCCAAGTAAAAAGCATAGTAAATCCTGACAGGACTCCTAGGCATGACAGAGAGAGTCCTGATTACCCCACCCACATTTAATGAAGGAGTGAGGATCTACTCCAGATAGAAATGGGAAGGAACTATTTTGTCAGACACGTTTAACAACACAACTGGACTTTAAGGATTTAGGTGCACATTTATTAAGTCCAGCGTTTTAGACGCTGGTCTTAATAAAGCCCCATAGCTGGAGGTGGTTCCGGCAAAGTAATGAAGAGGCGCCAGCTCTCCATAACTTCGGTGTATACAGTTCCAGTTCTAAATGTAAGAGCTTCCGAGCTGTCTTACATTTAGACCAATTTCTATGCCTAAAACAGGCGTAGAAAATGAGGAATGACCCGACCCGACAATGCCACTCCCAAAATTTTAGACCTGGTGTGAGTGGGGCAAAGTCGCAGATAGCGACGCAACTAACCGTTGTGCCGCCATCTGCGCTTAGTCGTATTTCAGAATAGTCTGCCTTTTACTCAGAAATCCTGCTCCAAATCATATAAACATATATATTACAAAGATAATCTTTTCTCCCTCTATGATATAATGGGGGAGATTTATCAAGCTGATGTACAGTAGAACTGGCTTAGTTGCCCATAGCAACCAATCAGATTCCACTTTTCATTTTCCAAAGGAGCCGTGAAAGTGAAAGAATGTGGAATCTGATTGGTTGCTATGAGCAACCAAACCAGTTCTGCAGTTTGATAAATCTCCTCCAATGTTCCCAGATAGAGCAGCAGAAACCACCAACAATATAGATACCCTTGTTGAAAAGGTTATTCCCATCTCAGCCTTTCATGGCTGGGATCAGAGTAACCCTCCTAGGTGGCAGAACAGGTGGGCCGAGTTATGGAAACAGCCGAGCAGGCCGTATCACGTTGTTTCTGTAACTCCCATAGAAGTCAATGGGAGTCATAAAAGGTTGTGATGGGACTAACCCTTTAACCCATAACGTATTAGAACTCTGAGTTGATATGGTGTGTGTGTGTGGGGGGGGGGGGGGGGGTTCCTCCATTCAGTGCAGAATGAGACAGAATGGAGAGTGTCTACAAGCTCAAAATCAGGGTTACCAACCTTCCAGAAATTTCTGGACAGTCTGTAAAAATATGCAACTTTTTTCCTGTGTCCGTGCAAAAAATAGATATGTCCGGGATTTTTTTTGAGGCTGGTGGCAGTTTACTAGATTATTTTGGTGGTAATTATCATCATTTTACAGATCACAGTAAAGGCTAGTAATGAGTTCTTATCAGTTCATGGATTACTTATAATCCTAACCATTCATTATGGCTTTCCAATTTGTCCGTAAAAAAAATGTTGGCTGTCCATAATTTAGGCATAAGTTGTCCAGAAAAAAGAAAAATTCTGGTTGGCAACCCGGCTCATATCAGTGCTATACATACAAGCCACTATGGGATTCTGGGATGGTTCATGTCCCCTGTGGTGTCACTGCAGCGATATGTAACGCCTTCTGGAGGGTTCCCTCTCAGATTACAGCTGGGAGTCTCCCTATCACTAGCAGGATTTTCTGTTATCAGTACATCGGTGACTTTTGTCACAAAAAGGGACTACCGGTATCTAAAGGGAACATCCCCTTTAAAGTGCACTTGTCTTACAGAAGTGTCCTATTTAAGTTGTCATTTCAAATCATATTTAAGATTTAGAGGTTATGGAAAAATTTTCAAATATGTTTGAAACCAGCCCCGGGGCGGCCGAGTAAGCAAATCCAGCCCTGAACACGTAGACAAATATACCATGGAATATTATGCTGTAATTATTGCTTGTTTGTGAAAGCTTCCCTATGCAATAGAATCCAACCTGTATGTTAATGCAACCGGATCTTCAGGTTATGTTCTCTCACTGACAAGGCAGATGAAACTGTGCTGACTTGCAGCACCTAAGGGAAAACATGGTATTACATGTCAGCCAGACGGCACAGCTTTCCATCTAGCCCAGGATATAGTCAATTTGATGAGTGAAGCAACGCCTGTGCAACAGACAATGTACCCAACATTGTAAGTATGCTAAAAAAATAAAAATCTGCTTTTTCCCCTAGTAATAGCACCACTCCTGCCCCTGGGCCATGTCTAGTACTGCAGCTTAGTCCCAGTCACATGAATGAGAAAACTGCAGTACCAGGCATGACGCCATTTCTGGCTTATAACTATGAAGGTACATTGCTGGCAGCCAGTACTTAACTCACAGACCCAACAGCAACGACCGGGAACGGAGAACACAAAAAACTGACTCTGTTTAATCCTTGGGATGCAGCAATCTTTCACACGAGCGGATGCCGTGCGTGTCATCCGCTGCGTGAAAGACCGCCAAGCCCCGCACTGGACAGCAGAGACGGAGCAGTAACATGATTGATAATGCTCCGTGCCCCTCTGATCTTTTTACTACAAAATCACAGTGACAACTTTATCTCACTCTGATTTTTTAGTAAAGAGATCACAGAGAGGCACGGAGCATTATCAATCATGTTACTGCTCCGTGTCTCTGCTGTCCAGTGCGGGGCTTGGCTCTCTTTCACGCAGCGGATGACACGCACGGCATCCGCTCGTGTGAAAGAGCCCTTAGGATTCATGCACACGTACGTATTTATTTTACATTTCCATTCCATTATTTTACAGGTCCGTATGCAGAACTTTTCACTTCAATGGGGCTTGAAAAAAACGGAAATGACTCGTTTGCATTCCCTATCCGTATGTCTGCAAGTCCGTTCCGCCCAAAAAATTAACATGTGCTGTTCTTGTCCGTTTTGCGGACAAGGACAGGCATTGTTACAATGGTTGTAACACGAGCGTCACACAGTTGTCATTCTTTTTTTTTTTTTGCGGATCTGTGTTTTGCGGACCACAAAATACATATGGTTGTGTGCATGAGCCCCTGGACAAAGGCCTCAGGGCTGTCCTTAGTCAATCCCTATTAGGGTATAAACCCTAAAGGTGGCCATACATAAGAGTACTTACACACATAAATTTGGCTCTGGCATTTTTTTGCCTTTTTTTTGCTGTTGTTCTTTTTTTCTGGCACACAGATGTTGGCAAAATTCCTGAAAAAAGCTCCAAGAGCTACAGTATACTGCATTTTTGAAAAGATGCCAGTAATACAAAAACACCACTTAGGGCTCATGCACACGGCAGTATGGCTTTTTCAGTGTTTTGTGGTCCGTTTTTTACGGATCCGTTGTTCCATTTTTTGTTTCCGTTGTGTTTCCGATTCCTTTCCGTTTTTCCGTTCCGTTTTTCCATATGCCATATACAGTATACAGTAATTACATAGAAAAAATTGGGCTGGGCATAACATTTTCAATAGATGGTTTAGTAAAAACGGAATGGATACGGAAGACATACGGATGTTTTTTTTTTGTGGACCCATTGACTTGAATGGAGCCAAGCACCGTGATTTACGGACAAGAATAGGACATCTATCTTTTCACGGCACAGAAATACGGAAATACTGAAACGGAATGCACACGGAGACACTTCAGTTTTTTTTGCTGAACCATTGCAATGAATGGTTCAGTATATGTACCGCATACTGAACTAAAAAAACGGGCAGTATACTGAACGCAAAATACTGTCGTGTGCATGAGCCCTTAAAGAGCAAAAACGACAGCCTAAAACCGCTTGTGTGGCCAGTGTTTAAGATTTCTCATCTGAACATCTGAAGTTGCTGTTTTACCGCAAGAAACACTGCAAAAAATGCCGCAAAAAACTCAAAAGTGCAGAAAAACACCACTAAAAATATGTTTAAAACCAGCTTAAAGTTGATCAGAAAAGACTATTTCACCCATTTCACTGAATTTAATCGGTTTCAGACAACCAATGATAGACTGTCATCATCTGGAAAAAAATGGTTTGTGTTTAAAGGGCATCTGTCAGCAGATTCGTAACCCATGACACTGGCTGACCTGTGTCATCTGCGCTTGGCAGCTGAAGGCTGAAGGTATTGGTCCCATGTTCATATGTGCCCGGATTGCTGAGAAAAATGAAGTTTTAATAAATGCAAATGAGCCTCTAAGGCCTCTTTCAAACGGGTGTCGCGGGTGCGTTGCGGGAAAATGCGCGATTTTTCCGCGTGAGTGCAAAGCGTTTTAATGCGTTTTGCACGCGCGTGAGAAAGATCGGCATGTTTGGTACCCAGACCCGAACCCGGACTTCTTTACAGAAGTTCGGGTTTGGGATCGGTGTTGTGTAGATTTTATTATTTTCCTTTATAACATGGTTATAAGGGAAAATATTAGCATTCTTAATACAGAATGCTTAGTAAAGTGTCCATTGAGGGGTTAAAAATAATAAACAAATTTAACTCACCCCATCCACTTGATCGCGTTGCGGATATCCTCTTCTTTCTACTTTCTTCAGGACCTGGCTAAAGGACCTTTGATGACGTCACTGCGCTCATCACATGATTCATCACATGGTCCTTTAGCCAGGTCCTGAAGAAAGTAGAAAGAAGAGGATATCCGCTACGCGATCAAGTGGATGGGGTGAGTTAAATTTGTTTATTATTTTTAACCCCTCAATGGACATTTTACTAAGCATTCTGTATTAAGAATGCTATTATTTTCCCTTATAACCATGTTATAAGGGAAAATAATAAAGATCGGGTCCCCATCCCGATCGTCTCCTAGCAATCGTGCGTGAAAATCGCACCGCATCCGCACTTGCTTGCGGATACTTGTAATTTTCACGCAGCCCCATTCACTTCTATGGGACCTGCATTGCCTGAAAATCACTGCTCATGTACACAGCCCCATTCAAGTGAATGGGTCCAGTTTCAGTGCGGGTGCAATGCGTTCACCTCACGCATTGCACCCGCGCGGAATTCTCGCTTGTGTGAAAGAGGCCTAAGAGCAACAGTGGCATTGCCATTACACCTAGAGGCTCTGCTCTCTCTGCAATTGTCGGGCTGGGCAGTGTAAATGTGATCACCCCTGGCCCTGTTAATCAAAGTGCAGAGGGTGCGGCAGTTACATACAGAGCAGAGCCTCTAGGTGTAACGGCGTTGCTCCTAGAGGCTCATTTGCATATATTAAAACTTCCTTTTTCTCAGTAATGCGGGCACATATGAATATGGGACCAACACAGATGCTTTTAGCTGCCAAGCTCACATGTAACAGGTGAGCCAGTTTCATAGGTACAAATCTGATGACGGATGCCCTTTACAACTTTCGTCCAATAGTTTCCATTTCACCAAAAAAAAAATCTTTACTAGAAAGAATATTCCCAGAACATTTCCAGAAAGATTTTTTTTCCCTTACCTTGCGTCATTGAACATGTAATTGACCAATATGGACTAAAATGTGTATTGCTGCATCAGCGAGACCATCGCTCACCAGATGATCGCTTGTTCACTAGTTCTTCAACCACCAGCCATGCTTCTGTCTAATGTGTATGTCCACTTTACCAGTTACTTTTGTATTTCACATGCACAGGCAGTAATGCATTAAAAATACATGGAGAGAATGAATGGACAGGTGGTCATGCATAGGCATGGTTTTCTCCATGCACTTCTACGGAAGTTACCCAAGCAAGTGCACTTGAGTGAACATGAGCTCAGTTGGGGTACCTTCCTTCTGGAGTTAGCTGTGGGTCTCTAAGGTAGGACTCACATCTATAATACATTCATAGATGGTGGGTATGATAGGAATGCCTCTTTAATGGAATATTAACAAAAGAATTGATAAGCCAGGTGGAAATAAATATTGATGGAGCTGACAAAGGAGGAGTTCATGTTATTCGCTAGACAGCTGGTAAACTTAAGATATCTGCAATAAGCTTTGCTTTAATTGTGCCCTCAGATACCCAATTTTCATAAAAGATGAATCTGCTCTAAGCAGAACTGTTGAGTTGTGTGCTTTTAGTATTTTGTTGGCAGTTTTTTACTTCTTTTATGTAGACTATACAGTATACATATCATAGGAGAGGCCAAGGAGGTCCCATCCCTGGCAAGTGACTGGTGAGAATCTTTGCAGGACTCCCCTGTCCCTAGGAACTGCATTGTTAACAAACAGGAGGGGTAGAGAACTTGCCAAGAGTCAAGAAATACAAAGTCCTTCTGTCCAGGATGATAAGGCCTGGCTTCTTAGTGGGGGCCCATAATGCTCTTTCTTTATGTATGCCAGCTAAGGGGTAATCAGAAAAATGTCTTTGTTATTTTACTCTTAATATTGTTCTTACCTCTTAATTGAAAATGTGTTGTTTTTTTCTTGCCACCAGGGACATTTCCCAGCATCATCATGTCAGCTTCCAACTCACAACAGGTCCTGGAGAACACAGAACCCTTGAGAGGTACGATATCCACATGAGAAATTGCAGAATAGTCATGTTGACATAGAAAAAGGACGTGTTAAATAGAAAACGCCCAATAGTTTCTGCAAAACATGTGTGCAAAAAGACAGCAATAAGGGGGTCTGAACAGCTGCCCTTCAGGTTACACAATATATCTGCATCGATCCAAACATGCAGTCATCAACAGCTTTTGGATTTCATGTACTTATTGAAGTCAATCTGAAGCCAAAATGGGAAATTGTTTTGGAGATTTGCCCCTTTGTGCTCCCTCAGTAGACTTCACTGTTGTGCTATATACAGGCAGAGCAGATTTTATGTATATATACATATATATATATATATACAGTACCGACCAAAAGTTTGGACACACCTTCTCATTCAAAGAGTTTTCTTTATTTTCATGACTATGAAAATTGTAGATTCACACTGAAGGCATCAAAACTATGAATTAACACATGTGGAATTATATACATAACAAACAAGTGTGAAACAACTGAAAATATGTCATATTCTAGGTTCTTCAAAGTAGCCACCTTTTGCTTTGATTACTGCTTTGCACACTCTTGGCATTCTCTTGATGAGCTTCAAGAGGTAGTCCCCTGAAATGGTTTTCACTTCACAGGTGTGCCCTGTCAGGGTTAATAAGTGGGATTTCTTGCCTTATAAATGGGGTTGGGACCATCAGTTGCGTTGAGGAGAAGTCAGGTGGATACACAGCTGATAGTCCTACTGAATAGACTGTTAGAATTTGTATTATGGCAAGAAAAAAGCAGCTAAGTAAAGAAAAACCAGTGGCCATCATTACTTTAAGAAATGAAGGTCAGTCAGTAAGCCGAAAAATTGGGAAAACTTTGAAAGTAAGGGCTATTTGACCATGAAGGAGAGTGATGGGGTGCTGCGCCAGATGACCTGGCCTCCACAGTCACCGGACCTGAACCCAATCGAGATGGTTTGGGGTGAGCTGGACCGGAGAATGAAGGCAAAAGGGCCAACAAGTGCTAAGCATCTCTGGGAACTCCTTCAAGACTGTTGGAAGACCATTTCAGGGGACTACCTCTTGAAGCTCATCAAGAGCATGCCAAGAGTCTGCAAAGCAGTAATCAAAGCAAAAGGTGGCTACTTTGAAGAACCTAGAATATGACATATTTTCTGTTGTTTCACACTTGTTTGTTATGTATATAATTCCACATGTGTTAATTCATAGTTTTGATGCCTTCATAGTCATGAAAATAAAGAAAACTCTTTGAATGAGAAGGTGTGTCCAAACTTTTGGTCTGTACTGTATATATATATTAGCAGAAGGACCCGGCTTCGCACGAGTATATTTCATCTATTTCATTTAATGTTTCTATATGTCGTTAAAAGATATCGACAATATCACCCATAACAGTGAATTCTACATCACCCCGTCCTTTTAACACTGACCCCCCCACAGTGCCCCGCCACTTTAAAATGGGACCTCCACAGCAGCCCATCCCCTTAACTTTGACCTTCACAGCAGCATTCTCCTTTAACAGTTTCACAGCACCCTACTACCTTGACAGTGACCTCCTCAGGGGCCAGGCCCCCATAACAGTGACCTCCACAGTACCCTGCTGCCTTAACAGTGACCTCCACAGCAGTTGACCCTTTAATAGTGGCCCCTGCCCCTTAACAGTGACCTCCACAGTGTCCGCCCATTTAACAGTGACCTCCACAGCACCCTGCCCCTTTAACAGTAACATTCACAGTGCCCACCTCTTTAAAAGTGACCTCCACAGTGTCCGCCCCTTTAACAGTGACCTCCACAGTGTCCGCCCCTTTAACAGTGACCTCCACAGTGCCCGCCCCTTTAACAGTGACCTCCACAATGCCCGCCCCTTTAACAGTAACCACCACAGCGCCCGCCTCTTTAACAGTGACCTCCAAAGCATCTGCCCCAACTTATTGTCATCCTGTAGCCCTAGCCTAAAGCTGATCTACAGCAGTGAAGAAAAATGGCTGGGTTGTTATGAAAACCTGGAGTAAAACTGTGTGTATGGCAGTTGGGATTTGAAGAGAAAGACGTGCAGGCTTATATTGGCTAAAGCATGTCATTTTTTGGGAATATCTCAGGTACAGTACGTCCTAGAGAGCTGAGAGAGCCCCGTCTAAAACCTTCCTGGACACCAGTTGTACCTGTGTGCCAAATTTGGTGAAGATCGATTCAGTCGTTTGGGCACGCATAAAGAACAGACAGACAGACAGATAGAAACTCATTTTTATATATATAAGAGACTAGCAGAAGGACCCGGCTTCGCACGGGTATATTTAATTTTATGTTACCGTGTGTCGTAAAAAGATATCAACAGTTTCCCCATAACAGTGACCTCTAGAGTGTCCGCCCCTTTAACTGTGACTTTCACTGTGACCGCCCCTTTAACTGTGACTTTCACTGTGACCGCCCTTTTAACTGTGACTTTCACTGTGACCGCCCCTTTAACTGTGACTTTCACTGTGACCGCACTTTTAACTGTGACTTTCACTGTGACCGCCCCTTTAACTGTGACTTTCACTGTGATCACCCCTTTAACTGTGACTTTCACTGTGACCGCCCCTTTACCTGTGACTTTCACTGTGACCGCCCCTTTAACTGTGACTTTCACTGTGACTGCCCCATTAACTGTGACCGCCCCTTTAACTGTGACTTTCACTGTGACCGCCCCTTTACCTGTGACTTTCACTGTGACCGCCCTTTTAACTGTGACTTTCACTGTGACCGCCACCTTTAACTGTGACTTTCACTGTGATCACCCCTTTAACTGTGACTTTCACTGTGATTGCCCCTTTAACTGTAACTTTCACTGTGACCGCCCCTTTAACTGTGACTTTCACTGTGATTGCCCCTTTAACTGTGACTTTCACAGTGACCGCCCCTTTAACTGTGACTTTCACAGTGACCTCCCCTTTAACTGTGACTTTCACTGTGACTGCCCCATTAACTGTGACCGCCCCTTTAACTGTGACTTTCACTGTAACTGCCCCTTTAAGCAGTAAAGAAATATGGCTGGGTTGGTATGGAAACCTAGAGTAAAACTGTGTTTATGGCAGTTGGGATTTGAAGAGAAAGAATTGCAGGCTTGTATTTGGGGGGGTGTCTCAGTTTTTGGGAATATCTCAGGAACGGTACGTCATAGAGAGCTGAGACCCAGTCTAAAACCTTCCCGGACACCTGATGTACCTGTGTGCCAAATTCGGTGACGATCGGTCCAGTCATTTGGTCACGCATAAAGAACAGACAGACAGACAGAAACTCATATTTATATATATGAGACTAGCAGAATGACCCGGCTTCGCTCGGGTATATTTAATCTATTTAATTTTATGTTTCCGTATGTTGTAAAAAGATATCAACAGTTTCCCCATAACAGTGACCTCTACAGTACCCACCCCTTTAACAATGACCTCCACAGTACCCACCCTTTTAACAGCTATTTCCACAGTGCCTGACCCTTTAACAGTGACCTCCATAGTGGCCGCCCTTTTAACAGTGACCGCATCTTTAACAGTGACCTACACAGTGCCTGCCCCTTTAACAGTGACCTCCACAGTGCCCGCCCCTTTAACAGTAACTACCACAGTGTCCGCCCCTTTAACAGTGACCTCCACAGTGCCCGCCCCTTTAACAGTGACCGCATCTTTAACAGTGACCTACACAGTGCCTGCCCTTTTAACAGTGACATCCACAGTGCCCGCCCCTTTAACAGTGACCTTCACAGTGTCCACCCATTTAACAGTGACCTCCACAGTGCCCGCCCCTTTAACAGTGACCTCCACAGTTCCCGCCCCTTTAACAGTGACCTCCACAGTGCCCGCCCCTTTAACATGGACCACCCCTTTAACAGTGACCTTCACAGTGCCCGCCCCTTTAACAGTGACTTCCACAGTGCCTGCCCCTTTAACAGTGACCTCCACAGTGGCCGCGCCTTTAACATTGACCTCCACAGTGGCCACACCTTTAACATTTACCTCCACAGTGACTGCATCTTTAACAGTGACCTGCACAGTGCCTGCCCCTTTAACAGTGACCACCACAGTGCCCACCCCTTTAACAGTGACCTCCACAGTGCCTGCCCCTTTAACAGTGACCTCTGCAATGCCCGCCCCTTTAACAGTGACCTCCACAGTGCCCGCCCCTTTAACAGTGACCTCCACAGTTCCCGCCCCTTTAACAGTGACCTCCACAGTGCCCGCCCCTTTAACATTGACCACCCCTTTAACAGTGACCTTCACAGTGCCCGCCCCTTTAACAGTGACTTCCACAGTGCCTGCCCCTTTAACAGTGACCTCCACAGTGGCCGCGCCTTTAACATTGACCTCCACAGTGGCCACACCTTTAACATTTACCTCCACAGTGACTGCATCTTTAACAGTGACCTGCACAGTGCCTGCCCCTTTAACAGTGACCACCACAGTGCCCACCCCTTTAACAGTGACCTCCACAGTGCCAGCCCCTTTAACAGTGACCTCTGCAATGCCCGCCCCTTTAACAGTGACCTCCACAGTGCCCGCCTCTTTAACATTGACAACCTCTTTAACAGTGACCTTCACAGTGCCCGTCCCTTTAACAGTGACTTCCACTGTGCCCGCCCCTTTAACAGTGACCTCCACAGTGCCCGTCCCTTTAACAGTGACCTCCACAGTGCCCGCCCCTTTAACATTGACCACCCCTTTAACAGTGATCTTCATAGTGGCCGCCCCTTTAACAGCGACCTCCACAGTACCCGCCCCTTTAACAGTGACCTCCACAGTGCCCACCCCTTTAACATTGACCACCCCTTTAACAGTGACCTTCATAGTGGCCGCCCCTTTAACAGCTACCTCCACAGTACCTGCCCCTTTAACAGTGATTTCCACAGTGACCACACCTTTAACAGTGACCTCCACATTGCCTGTCCCTTTAATAGTGACTGCCCCTTTAACAGTGACCTCCACAGTGCCCGCCCATTTATCAATGACCACCCCTTCAACAGTGACCTTCATAATGGCTGCCCCTTTAACAGTGACCTCCACATTGCTTGTCCCTTTAAAATTGACTGCCCATTTAACAGTGACCTCCACAGTGCCTGCCCCTTTAACAGTGACCACCCCAGTGCCCGCCCCTTTAATAGTGACATCCACAATGCACGCCCCTTTAACTTTGACCACCCCTTTAACAGTGACCTTCATAGTGGCTGCCCCTTTAACAGTGACCTCCACAGTGCCCGCCCCTTTAACAGTGACTTCCACAGTGCCCGCCCCTTTAACAGAGACCTCCACAGTGTCCGCCTCTTTAACAGAGACCTCCACTTTGCACGCCTCTTTAACAGCGACCTCCACAGGGCCCACCCCTTTAACAGTGCCCGCCCATTTATCAGTGACCTCCACAGTACCCGCCCCTGTAATAATGAACTCCACAATCCCCGACCCTTTAACAGTGACCTCCACAGTGCCCACCCCTTTAATAGTGGCCACCCTTTAACAGTGATATTCACAATGCCCGCCCCTTTAACAATGACTTCTACAGTACCTGCCCCTTTTACATTGCCCACCTCTTTAACAGTGACCTTCATAGTGACCGCCCCTTTAACATTGACCTCCACAATTGCCGCCCCTTTAACAGTGACTTCCACAGTGCCCACCCCTTTAACAGTGACCTCCACAGTACCTGCCCCTTTAACAGTGACCTCTACAGTGACGTTCCTTTAACAGTGAACTCCACAGTGCCCATTTGTTTAATAGTGGCCCCTGCCCCCCATGCATGTAGCAGTGTAGTTATGCCGTCAAACGTCATATGACTGAATATTTAAAGGGAACCTGTCACCTGTTTTATGGTGTTCTAACTAAGGGCAACATAAATAAGTACAAATCGCTGCAGAAAATGCACCAAAATAATACGCAACTGACAATACTAGCTAATTCCTCAAGCCGATGTTAAAAGCTGAGAACTTTGCCAATATCTTCCAGTCAGGAACATATCGGAGCCCCTCATGCACCACGTCACGGTGTCGCAGCACGCATGGGGTCCTACCACTAAAACGCCTGTGGTGTGTGAACAGGGTCTGAACAATGCTAGAAATTAACTCACAGCCAGGCTCTCACATGCCTCCATAGTGATATCACCAATGCATTGTAAGGTAAAATGAGGAGGCTCCATTCACACGTCCGCAAAATGTGTCCGCATCCTTTCCGCAATTTTGCGGAAAGGGTGCGGACCCATTCATTCTCTATGGGGACGGAATGGTTGCGGACAGCACACAGTGTGCTGTCTGCAGCCGCAATTGCGGAGCGCGGCCCCGATTTTGGGTCCACAGCTCCGCAAAAAGATAGAGCATGTCCTATTCTTGTCCGCAGCTTGCGGACAAGAATAGGCATTTCAATGGGGGTGACGGCTGGTGTGTTGCGGACCCGCAATTTGCGGGTCCGCAACACATCACGGACGTGTGAATAGAGCCTAAAGCTGTGAGCCGCACCCACAACAGACCACGTGACACAGAAGCCGCACCCACAACAGACCATATGACACAGAAGCCGCACCCACAACAGACCATGTGACACAGAAGCCACCAGGTGCAAAAGAATGTTACCAACAAAATAAAGTGGCACATTCCATATACACAAGGACAAAAACTCACTGAAAAAAGTGGCCTAAACGGGTGGAAATGCTTCAAACCCAGACACTGTAGCGCATCTATAACCGGGTGAGCTATTCCTCCGCATGCGGTCCGCAGACAACAGCAATCCCCAGCAAAAAATGCGTACAATGGAGGATACCGGTGCGGACCGCATGCACCACAAGGACATCTTACACACAATCACTGCATAAAATGCACCAAAATGATAGGTCATCAATACAAATAATTTGGACAACCCTTTTAAGGGGACCTACTGACACTGTTAGGCCTCATGCACATGACCTTATGTATTTTGCGGTCCGCAAAAAACGGATCCGCAAAAAATACGAACGACGTCCATGTACATTCCGTATTTTCCTGAAAGCTACAGCTGGCCCCTAATAGAACAGTCCTATCCTTGTCCATAAGGCAGACAATAACAGGACACATTCTATTTTTTTGGGGAACAGAAATTCGCACATACGGAAACGGAATGCACACGGAGTAACTAACTTTTTTTTTGCGGACCCATTGAAATGACTGTTTCCGTATAAGGTCCGCAAAAAAAAAAAAACGGACACAGAAAGAAAATACGTTTGTGTGCATGAGGCCTTACTTAGGATACTCTGAATGTTACGGTAGGGGTGGGAACAATTGTGGGGGGAGTGGCTCAGCAGTACATTGATGATGATTGCTTCAATAAGTGAAAAGGGCAACTACAAAACGTGACCTCATAGTTTGCAATCAGTAGCTAAATACATGATCTATTGATGTATATCTCCTGTTTCCAATTAGGTGTAAAACATGTGAAACCGCCTGTAAAACCCAAACCACTGGTGCCTCCACGCCCTAAGGAAATCCCAGGGTCCGAAAATAAAAGTCCTTTGCTATCACCAACATCTAGCCCATGCTCTCCAACTTTGGATATACCATCTGCCCTCAAAATCAGCCAGCTCACAGGTCCGCAACCCTATGGGACTAGGCGGACTTCATTAAAAAGATGGTCATCCTCTGTTGGTGAAGAAGGAAATCAAGAGAATAACCCACTGTCACCAGTGGAAAACAGGAGTACAGATCTACCAGTCAAGATTGCAGCCAAGCCATTATCTGCTCCTTCGAGACCTCTGCAGAGTGGACCAGTATGGAAAGGAAAAAGTCCTTTTATCTTAACAACTCGAGGATGGGGAGAGCAAAGACTGAATCAATTAAGGGATCACAATGAGAGGTGAGATTTCTTTCATTACTGTTTTCAATTCCAGTTTTTTAACTTCTCATCACATTTTCAATGTCTTAGGCTGCGTTCACACGGGCGAGATTTCCGCGCGGGTGCAATGCGGTAGGTGAACGCATTGCACCCGCACTGAATCTGGACCCATTCATTTCAATGGGGCTGTTCAGATGAGCGATGATTTTCACGCATCACTTATGCGTTGCGTGAAAATCGCAGCATGCTCTATATTCTGCGTTTTTCACGCAACGCAGGCCCCATAGAAGTGAATGGGGTTGCGTGAAAATCGCATGCATCCGCAGCAAAGTGCGGATGCGGTGCGATTTTCACGCACGGTTGCTAGGTGACAGTCTATACACTGTATTATTTTCCCTTATAACATGGTTATAAGGGAAAATAATAGCATTCCGAATACAGAATGCATAGTAGGTGATCAATTGAGGGTTAAAAAATAAAAAAAATTAACTCACCTTCTCCTCTTGTTCGCGTAGTTCTCCCGGTCTTCAGTTCTTTAAAAAGATGAACTATGGGCTAAAGGACCCTTGGTGACGTCAGATCACATGCTCCAATCACATGGTACATCACCGCGGTGATGGACCATGTCATTGGAGCATGTGATCTGACGTCACCAAAGGTCCTTTAGCCCATAGTTCATCTTTTTAAAGAACTGAAGACCGGGAGAACTACGCGAACAAGAGGAGAAGGTGAGTTAATTTTTTTTATTTTTTAACCCTCAATTGATCACCTACTATGCATTCTGTATTCGGAATGCTATTATTTTCCCTTATAACCATGTTATAAGGGAAAATAATAACATCTACACAAGACCGAACCCAAACCTGAACTTCTGTGAAGAAGTTCGGGTCTGGGTACCACAGTCGGTTTTTTATCACGCGCGTGCAAAACACATTGCACACGCGCGATAAAAACTGAACATCGGAACGCAATCGCAGTCAAAACTGACTGCAATTGCATTCCTACTCGCGCGGGTTTGCCGCAACACACCGGGACGCATCCGGAACTAATCCGGACACGCTCGTGTGAACCCAGCCTTAGAGCGGTTGTCTCAGTATAAATATTGGCAGCATGAGCAACGTATGTCCAATTGGATGTCCAAGTGCTGTGACCGTGCTGATTTCTATAACAAAGCATCACCGGCCAATTGTTCTCCTGTTGGTTCAATTGTTCTCCTGTTGGTTCTCCTTGCCTTTTTTCAGGAGGCCTTATAATTAGTCATTAGCTATATGTCAAGATATTAGACTGAACTCTTAGATGATACCATCCACATGAAATAATTTCCAGTCAAGACACTGTTAACATTAAAAGTGACCACCCCTCAGCACCCCACAAACACATACGTTGGCCAAGTATGTACGTTGTTTTTGTAGGGCATAAGCAGTTGTTAGACACTTCCAGGGCCAGTCCAAGGATTTTTGTCAACACAAGCGAATCTACATTTTGGCGCCCCCCCCATCATCATTTCACATTTCTGCCCCTCATGATTCCTGTCCATTTCTTGCCTCCCCCCATCATTTCACATTTCTGCCCCTCATGATTCATGTCCATTTCTTGCCTCCCCCCATCATTTCACATTTCTGCCCCTCATGATTCATGTCCATTTCTTGCCCCCCCATGTGCCAATATCATAGTGCCATCCTCTCCCCCTGCCCCCTAATGTGCCAGTATCAAGTGCCTCTCTCCTCCCCCCTTCATGTTGCCAGTATCATGGCACCAATAGCCCAAACTACCCCCCTCCCCCGTGGCAGTAAAGTAACAGTCCGGTATTAAAAAAAAAAAAAAATTTTTTTTATACTTACCTCCATGTCAGCGATGCGATGCAGGCCTCTTCCGGCCTGTGTTCCCACCAGCCTCTAGTGTTGAAGATTTGGTGCTCGTGTTCTTATTTAGCCTGTCTTTCAGAAAAGTTTATGCTGGGATTCGAACCCATGACCTTCTATATCAGAGGCAGGTCATGACATTTTTTGTTTCTGGGAATATAAGTATCCATAGAAGTGTCCAGTTAACTTGCTAACTTACACTTGCCCCGCTGAGCCTGTGTGCCACGCAGCCCGGCCACCCCCGGCCCTCACTGTCTCAGTCACGGAGCGACGGCACGCAGCTGACAGGCTGAGGCAGCAGCCGCAGCAACACAAAACACACACACTGTGAGCTACGAGACTCTGGTGTATTTAAATCTCATTTAGCATGTCTTTCAGAAAAGTTTCTCCTGGGATTCAAACTCACGACCTTTCATATCAGAGGCAAGGCACTTACCCACACAGCTATGAGAGCTGTATAACCAGTTACTTAAAAAAAATATAAGACTTCTACTGTAGATAACTTTGATACCTAGTGTACATCCATACACATGACAGCTGCCACAACACACCCAGCTCTGCTACGTCCATACACAGTGTGCTGGGGCAGCTGTCATGTGTATGGATGTACACTAGGTATCAAAGTTATCTACAGTAGAAGTGTTATAGTTGTTTTTTTTAATTTATTTTTTATTATGTAACTGGCTGTACAGCTCTCATAGCTGTGTGGGTAAGTGCCTTGCCTCTGATGTGAAAGGTCATGAGTTCGAATCCCAGGAGAAAATTTTCTGAAAGACATGCTAAATGAGATTTAAATACACCAGGGTCTCGTAGCTCACAGTGTGTGTGTTTTGTGTGGCTGCGGCTGCTGCCTCAGCCTGTCAGCTGCATGCCGCTCACTCTGTTACTGAGACAGTAAGGGCCGGGGGGCGGCCGGGCTGCGTGGCACACAGGCTCAGCGGGGCAAGTGTAAGTTAGCAAGTTAATTGTTTGCCTGCGCCCTCAAGCAGCCGCTTGGGCTGCCTTATGATAGAGCCGGCCCTGGACACTTCTATGGATACTTATATTCCCAGAAACAAAAAATGTCATGACCCCATACACATTAGAATAGTTAGTGAATTCTGTGAAAACCAACAGGATACAAAAATAAAAATCCACTGTAAAAAAGTCTATTTGTATCCATTTGCTGAAGCCAAATTATTTAATTATTTTGCAGCATCAACAAAGTGAAGTGAGCTCCATTTGTCTACCCATGGTCAGCCCCAGCATTGGATTGTGATTGTTATGGGATAACATTGGGCTTAACCAAGGTCCCAAAACCATTACATGAGCCTATTCAAGAGCTGGATGAAAGGGGTCATCTAGAATTAGAAAAAAAATGTTGACATTTGTCCAGAAACAGAGCCATTGTCATACATGGACTGTGTTAGTATTGTGGTTATTCACGTGAATGGAGTTGAAGTGCACTGTTCCTGAAAAAAAGCAGACAAATTTTCTAATTTTGGACAATCTCTTTAACGTATTTTCATGTTTGATAAATGCTATGACAAATGTGTACCCTTTCTTCTGCCCTCTCCTTTATACTTCTTTCTCTCTTTATCTTTCTTCGTACTTAATTCTTCTGTTTATTTTGGCTTATGTCAGCGAGACTACATCCCAGAAAACTAGTTCCAGCTCAGTGAGTAAAGATACAGATTCACAAAAAAGACAAACTACAGTCGAAGAGAGTACAGTCTCACATTCAGAAAGTCATGTTGGAATTATTCCCGAGGAAAAAGCAGTGGCTTTCAATGTCCAAGACTCTGTAGCCAGTCCTGAAAAATTGCCCTCAATAGTGTCTGAGGATGAAAGGATGGTTTCTTCAGAATTCTGCTCTTCTGACAGGTCTGAACTTCAAAAACCATTATCTGTTGCCCTACAATCTGATCTTCATTATGAAAATAGCAAACAGGTCTCCCACTATGACCATAAGGAAGAAATCATTGTGGCATCCACTAAAACTGAGAAAAAAGTTCTAAGTGTTCCTATAAGAGAATCCTTCCATGTGCCAAAAAGTCCAACTGAGGATGAAAATGTAAAAAATGCAATAGTTTATAATAATAAGATTTCTGATGTAAGGTCAGAACTTGGTCACATAGTACTGCCTAGTGACATAAATGTAGACAAAGGACACCTGGAAATCAGGGACAAGAATCAACAACCAGAAGCACAAGTATATTCTCACGACCTTCAAAACATTGGAGATGTTATACCCAAAAAATATACACAACACACCAATATAGCTTACAAGCAAGAATCACAACATCATGATCAGCCACAGCCAATTGTACCCCCAAAACCCAAAGAACGAAAAAAGCTGTCTGTGCAGTTTAATGTGCCAAAAGCAGATGACCAAGGTGGAGTGCAAAGGTCTTTGGGCGATACTGAATCAGAGGTACAAGAAACCAAAGAATATAGAGTTAGACACAAGGAGGATGGAAATGCAGATATGAGAAGATGGCATAGAGAAGATGGCATAGCGGAGGTAAGATTCAAAATAAAATGTCTACCAGTTAGCACAATGTGTGCCACTACATGGTGCTCCACATGGAAACATTGGGGAGATATTTTCCCCCAGAATGGCTGTAGGAGAATATACCTCTATAATATGGTGTCTGATGGAACATACTATGAAATTTGAGACATATGAAGGTTCAGTAGGGCCCCTAGACTGCTGTGGGTGTAGCACTACATATGGACCCTCTTTTTCAAGCTGCATTCACAGTTGCCAATAGGAATCTGTCAACATTGTCAACCACAGTAAGATCCTCTGTTTCTAGTCAATTGAAAGTAATGTGGAGCACCTTGCAAGGAAACCTTGACTAAATTTTGAAATAGGTCAGTGCAATAGTAATACAGTATCTCTGTGTGCATTCAAAGGAACGGAGAATTCATATTGCTCAATCAGTATGTGCCCCCTTGAGCAATATGGCGTACGCTACACTGGTTGTCTGCCAGTATTAGTAAATGTGCCCCATTGTGCGGACTGAAATCACCATCCACATCAATATTCACGTATATACATAGGTATCTATTTAGGACAGTTTGGATGCAGGTATTTTTGTAAATGGTCTTCATTGGTTATACTGTACCTGAGAGAAACAAAAAAGGGGCATTCAGTAGTGCAGCTTCAGGCTTGGGACTGGGATTAATAAAACTTCATTTATGTTTTTAACGTATAGTGATATTCTTTTAATCTGATGATACCTTATAAAATGATGTCTGACAGTCCGGCACCATCTGCAATATAATGTCCAGTTATTTTGTTGTAAGTTACAGATATGATTACTTTAAGTTACAGGTCTAGAGACAAAACTGGTGTAAAGGAAAACTGGGTTAGTTGCCCATAGCAACCAATCAGATTCCACATTTTATTTTTCAGAGCTCCTTTGCAAAATGAAAGGTTGAACCTGATTGGTTGCTATGGGCAACTAACCCAGTTTTCCTTTACACCAGTTTTGGTTAATCTCCCCAATGTGTTGCTTGTATGTAAGAACACTGCTTAGGGTTTGTTCACATCTTTTTTGGAGGCCTCCATTTTTTTGTTCAGGGCCTCGATTGCAGCTTCTCTCAAAAAGACCAGACAAAAAAGATGCAGGATGACTTTATATATGATTTTATACTACAATTACTAATTTTATACTGTCTATTTGTTTGTCACTTAGAGACTTTTTATTTACTTCCTGGTACACTTTTATCTTACTAATCTATTAAGAGTTAATTTTGTTTACCACTCTGGCATTGGACGATAATTGAATACTGCAGACCGGTGTCTGGCTCTCTGGCCCTCTGGCGCCCCCACTGTGCTCCCAGGATATACCTGGAACGGCACTGTATAAACCGCCTTTCTTTCTTATCTCTTATCATTCCAGCAGTTCACTGAAGTCACTGATTTTCATGGTTTGGGGAGCTGCCTTATTCCCTTTGAGTCATCACATCTAGACCTTTCACTACCGTTCATTGCAAATATCCATTGCCGCCTCATATCCTATTCCCTTCTTTGCTGTCCTACATCCCTGTTCATCCGTCTCCTTTTTGTTTTTATTATATCTTTCATATAACTCGGTTCATCTCAGTTTAGTGCTGAATCTGGCATTTCCGTTATTTTCGTTATTCTGCTCCTATAATGGAGTGATGTAAACTCAGTCCAGCAGCAAAAATAACCCTTATAATTATATATAATTTATTAATAACCTTACATAATGACAACTCGACTACTAAGGTGAATCTACCGCTGTCCAGGCTATTCGATATAGGGTGGGGAGACTGTCCCTAAGCTTACACCCTAACCTACACCTCTGCCCAGGGAAGGCCCCTAATGGTGGGGACTCCCTGTCCTTGAACCTTGGCTACCACCTCCTAACGTGCCCTCGATTAGTGCCAACGGATACGGTGCAAACTTTCCTTGTCTGAGACTTCATTAACTGTAAGTCCAAAGGGGCCATATACTTGTGTCAATGTCCATGTCCCATGGACTACGTTGGGAAGACAGTGAGGGAAGTGAGACGGAGGATCCTGGAGCACGTTAATGATGTAGTCAAAAAGGATGCAACACTGGTAGCCACCCATGTGAATGCATTCCATGGGGTTGATCCTAGATCTCTCAAATTTACAGTGTTGGAACTGGTACCTCCTTCTCCCCGCGGCGGCGACTGGGATAGGAGGATCCTACAGAAGGAAAGCGGGTGGATCCACCGATTCCGGTCCCAGTCCCCCCGTGGGTTGAATGAGAGATTAACCTTTTACTGTTTCCTTTGACCATCTCGGCCCATGATATAAAACCTCCCTCTTCCTTCCTTATTCACCAATCTTTCCATCTCCACCCTCCCTCCACCTACTTTGCTCTCTATTGATCCGTTTATCTGGCCGCCTGCCCTGTGTGACGGTTGTCCCTGTCCCCTTACCCTTCCCTTCCCCTTCCTTCCCCCCTTTCCCCCCCTCCCCCATTCCCTTCAGCTGCGAGGCTATTAGTAATGGAACGTCCTTTTAACTTGGCCAGGTGTGCGAAGCACCTTAATTGTTAATCATCGTGAACAATGAACAGAAACTGGTTTATTGTTATTTTGTATGACCCCCTCTTAATCTGAGTGGGCAACATGTATAAGTGTCTTTGACGGCTTCTCTTCTACCATGATTCCCGTTCCGTTGATCTTTCCCTCCAGTCTGGGCCTTACTATTTATAGTCTGACGATTTTTTAGCACATTCCTATTGGATAAATACAAACAGACCTAACATTGCTCTCAATGGGTGAGATCGCCCCCTCTGGTCAGACAGGTCCAGCACAACCGAAGTCTATCTCCTAGGCTTTGGACAGAGTGCCGCTGTCAGTGCACCGGAAGCGGGATGCGTTCCAACTACCGGAAGGGGTGGTTCTGCGTTCCACGCTCCGGCACCCAGCGAACACTATGCGGCATCGGCTGCAATGGATATACAAACCGGAAGTTGGTGCTTCTGCGTGCGTTCCATGTTGGAACGCATGCCTTCGATCAGCGCCACTTACCATCTGACGTTCACGGAAGCGACGTCACATTATGGGCGACAGAGCGAGTTAGGAGGGTTATTTAAATGGGGAATGGAGGACAAACAGACTATTGGACCTGAGGAGGAACCAAAATGGAGGACCGGACACCGCAACCATTGACTGTGAGTATGATATGGACAGCTCTGCCTCATTTGAGGGGGGGTGCGTGCACTCAATATGCCTTTTTGTGCAAATACAGGGGACCTAATGCGGCAATTTGCCCTTCACCTCTCCACTTGACTCTGCCCATCGAACAGCTAATATAAGGTATTGATGTATTAGTTTAGGGATATTTGAGGTGGTGGCTCCTTTGTTTGAACAGTGAATATACATACCACTGATACTAGTGTGTATGTTCCCTCTTTCACAGCTACTTCACCATCATAGTCACCCTGTGTGGCCACTATAACTGGCCATTGTATATCACACAACTGGTTACCTGGCTTTTTCCAGATATAGTGAGTTATCTCCTTGATCAGGGTGTTCGTTGGTGGTGGCTATTTTTTGTATGCGAATTGTGCTTATCAATACAAATGTGCGTATACAAATTTCTTTCTTTCACAGAAGCTTTCCCTGAACACATGATCGCATGGAACCAACTATCCTCTCACTCTGGGGTCGCCGTTCCAGATTGGTCTCCTCCTCTCTTAAATAACAACTATTGGTCCAATCATTAACTATTGAGTATTTAATGACACCGGTATTAGTATTGGTGATTTACACCCATCTCACGGAGTTCACATCATCTTATGGGTCTCCGTTATCTCCAATATTAATCGTAACATCCGTTTTCATTTACCCCCTGATGATCCCACACCGTGGGGGAAACGCGTTGGGGTTTCTTGTAGTAATAATTGTATTTATCGTATTGTTATATTAGGGTGTTTTTAGACTATTTTGATGCACTTTGTACCTCTTGACACGATAGTGTCAATAGGGTTGTATACAAAGGTCATCCTTTCGTTGTTTGTTTGTACGATTACCCGGTTATCTACCACCAGGCTAGCACCGTATCCGTTGGCACTAATCGAGGGCACGTTAGGAGGTGGTAGCCAAGGTTCGAGGACAGGGAGTCCCCACCATTAGGGGCCGTCCCTGGGCAGAGGTGTAGGTTAGGGTGTAAGCTTAGGGACAGTCTCCCCACCCTATATCGAATAGCCTGGACAGCAGTAGATTCACCTTAGTAGTCGAGTTGTGTATGTCATCATGTAAGGTTATTAATAAATTATATATAATTATAAGGGTTATTTTTGCTGCTGGACTTAGTTTAATCATTCTTTGACCCATTATAAGTGTGTATCTCTTAGTGCTGGAATCTAAGTGATGTAAACTCACCCTTAGGTCTCACGCACACGTGTCAGATGCAGACTCATTCACTTGAATAGGGCCGTAAAAGATGCGGACAGAACACGGTATGTCCATTCCATGGCACCCATAAAAAAATAGAACATTTCCTATTCTTGTCCGTTTTCCGGATAAGTATAGGACTGTTCTATAGAGGGCAGGACGCTCCGTTCTGAAAAATGTGGAACGCATACGGCCGGTAACCGTGTTTTGCAGAACTCAAAAACACCTATGGTCATGTGCACGAGCCCTTACATGTACACTCAACATATAAGCTATTATATCTCTAGTTACATGAGCAACAAAGAGGAGGGACATTGGAGGGGGTGGATTTCAAGGTCAGTTGAATCTCACTTCCTTGTCACTCCTGTTCCGTGTTTTTCTCTCCTGGTGACATGTAGTACATGTTCACACCACTGAACGCTGGGAATGTGGACTGTTCTTCATTAATTTTGTAGTCTCAGCAATAGAATATATTGAAATTGTGTTCTGGAGAAAGTATAGGAATGTAGTGAAACAATGTTTCTTAAGAAAGTAGTCCGTAAAGCTTGTTTATTATAATTCGCCCATGCGCCCCCTTGTGGCAGACAGGAAAATTAAACCAGTTCTAGTTCAGCTGCTCCAGGCACTTTGGATTTGCATGAAGAATGAAATTGCAGAGTAATTTACAATTACATCATGTGCAGATGTCGCAGCTCTAGACGCTGTGGCTGTTGTTACTCAGATCACCTAGAAATGTGCTGGATTTTTGGTGTGTCGTGGACGCCCCATTCATTCCTATGGCAGCCCTGCTACATTGTGGTACTTGGGCGGGACACGGGCACACAAAATGTGTCATGCCCAAAATCGTTATGTAGCCATACCCTTATAACTGCCACACGACAGGCCCTGTTACAAGTTATTGCTCTTGTCAACTGCATTATATCACATGGCTTGAAGTCACTAGATATTTTATGGTCACAACAGTGTTCATCATGACTATATGGTGCGATTAGCATTTCCATATTAGGTCCGTTTGTTAGTTGTTCCCAATTTATTATTTTTAGCCTCCACGGGGAGCAGTGATATTGAAGGACTTATCATTTTTCCATGCATTCTTATCTGACTTATGTTCATTTATTAACTTTGCACTGCAGTGACTTTGTTACATAGGAATGCCTTATGGAGACTGGGTGTACGTGTGTTGAGCCGTGCTGAGGTGATAATTCATTACAGCTATGTATGTAGAAACATATTGTACAAGGAGAACATGGGGTAACATAATATGTAACATGTAAGAGGACCTAAATGACCACCTTTTTGTCTGGAGTACAGATGTGCAATTGAAGAAATAATTATATATACATGATTATTGCCAAAAAAAACGTAATTCAACAAAGGTGGGTCATTTTTTTTATGATAAAACAGCAAAAAATGGAAACAAATGAGGCCAAAGGAGTAGGGTTTTTCAGTGAAAGGCAAAGTGGCTCAGTCTCCAAATAAGACAAGGGTCCAAATCAATTGGAGGAAGATAAAAATAAAAAGGGAATTGCTCCATGGGGACAAAATGGGGTTATCAAAAATAGAAAATGTACCATGCGAGATGTCTCTTGACCTCTGAGAAGACCAGATAGAAACATAGAAACATAGAATGTGTCGGCAGATAAGAACCGTTTGGCCCATCTAGTCTGCCCAATATACTGAATACTATGAATAGCCCCTGGCCCTATCTTATATGAAGGATGGCCTTATGCCCAGGGGTGTAGCTATAAGGTCATGGGCCCTGGTGCAAGAGTTCATCCTGGGCCCCCTTCCCTCAGCGCTTTATGGCCAGGGGCAGGGAAGCACATAGCCTTCCTGCTGCCTGAGGCAAAAATGTAATCGGCAACCCTCCCCATGCCAAATTCTTGACCTAACCCCTTCCCTCCAGCCAGAGGTGTAACTTGATGAGCATGCACTTTCTATAATACTGGTGTCTTCTTATGTGGCACAAGGGTCTTTGGGGCCCCCTCAGGCTCCTGGGCCCGGTAGCGACTGCTACCTCTGCACCCCCTATAGCTACGCCCCTGCTTATGCCTATCCCATGCATGCTTAAACTCCTTCACTGTATTTGCAGCTACCACTTCTGCAGGAAGGCTATTCCATGCATCCACTACTCTCTCAGAAAAGTAATACTTCCTGATATTATTTTTAAACCTTTGCCCCTCTAATTTAAAACTGTGTCCTCTTGTAGCAGTTTTTCTTCTTTTAAATATTCTCTCCTCTTTTACCTTGTTGATTCCCTTTATGTATTTAGCAGTTTCTATCATATCCCCTCTGCCTCGCCTTTCTTCCAAGCTATACATGTTAAGGTCCTTTAATCTTTCCTGGTAAGTTTTATCCTGCAATCCATGTACCAGTTTAGTAGCTCTTCTCTGAACTCTCTCCAAAGTATCAATATCCTTCTGGAGATATGGTCTCCAGTACTGCGCACAATACTCCAGATGAGGTCTCACTAGTGCTCTGTAGAGCGGCATGAGCACCTCCCTCTTTCTACTAGTAATGCCTCTCCCTATACACCCAAGCATTCTGCTAGCATTTCCTGCTGCTCTATGACATTGTCTGCCTACCTTTAAGTCTTCTGAAATAATGACCCCTAAATCCCTTTCCTCAGATACTGAGGTTAGGACTGTATCACTGATTTTATATTCTGCTTTTGGGTTTTTACGCCCCAGGTGCATTATCTTGCACTTATCAACATTAAGTTTTAGTTGCCAGATTTTTGACCATTCCTCTAGTTTTCCTAAATCCTTTTCCATTTGGTGTATCCCTCCAGGAACATCAACCCTGTTACAAATCTTTGTGTCATCAGCAAAAAGGCACACCTTACCATCGAGGTCTTCTGCAATTTCGCTGGTAACAAGACCTTGGTCTGAATATACTCCATTGACTACAACCCTCTGTTGTCTGTCCCTCAGCCACTGCCTAATCCATTCAACAATATGGGAGTCCAAGCACAAAGACTGCAATTTATTGATAAGCCTTCTTGTCCATATTTTATGCCAATGCTGAAATAACTACTTCTGATTAGTGTTGGATGGTGATTGCTGTGGATTTCTTCTTCTGATTTGTTTAGGACTATACTGCTGAGCCCCACCATAGTGGAGTGTAAAGAGTCAGAGGTGTTTAAAGTGAATAGTTAATGTGGGCCTTGTAAATGCAAGTCTATGCATCTCCATTTGCCATTTTTTTTTATTGACCAAGTACCACATGAGATGAGTCTTAACTGCAGAGAAGTCAGGAGTAGTTTTCTCCAAGTCTGTAGAAGGAAATCAATCTTTGAAAGTCTGTGAGATCCTGTCAGTTTATTTTATTGACGGGAGCATTCAAAGGATTTTTCCTAAGGTTGTGTCCCATTATGGAGAGGATAGGGGAATATACACAAATTTAAATTCTCTCTGGGGGCACCCCACTAGTGTGCAACCCATCAACACAGGGTAAACACTGCCAAAAGCAGATAACCTAGTGTAGTGTAGGCTTCAAAACTGTGTTTTGGCCAGTTTGACATTGATTTTGATCATTTCAGTCATCTTGTTTACAATTAAATCAAAGAGGCACTTGTAAGTCAGACAAATATAACATAACATTTATAATGAAATAACCACAAATGTCTTTTCTGTGCTCACATCATTATCAGTTTTATTCAACCCCCAAGTGACATTCAATCTTAGTACTTAGTACAACATCCTTTTCCAGTTATAACAGCTTTTAAACGTGAAGCATAGCTTGACACAAGTGTCTTGCAGCGATCTACGGGTATCTTCGCCCATTCTTCATGGGCAAAAGCCTCCAGTTCAGTCACATTCTTAGGCTTGCGCGCTGCAACTGCTTTCTTTAAGTCCCACCAGAGGTTCTCAATCGGATTTAAGTCTGGTGACTGCGATGGCCACTTCAAAATGTTCCAGCCTTTAATCTGCAACCATGCTGTAGTGGACTTGGAGGTATGCTTGGGATCATTGTCCTGTTGAAAGGTCCAACGTCTCCCAAGCCTCAGGTTTGTGACGGACTGCATCACATTTTCATCCAATATCTCCTGGTACTGAAGAGAATTCATGGTACCTTGCACACGCTGAAGCTTCCCTGTACCTGTAGAAGCAAAACAGCCCCAAAGCATGATTGACCCCCCGCCATGCTTCACAGTAGCCTATCCTCAGGATCGGTGGGGGTCCGACTCCCGTCACACCCACCAATCAATTGTTTGACAAGGCCTCTTTCTAGAACAGTGACGTCACGTTCACTTGTCACATGGCCTAGGCACAGCTCAGACCCATTCAAATGCATGGTCATGAGGTGTAATACAAAAAACATCCGCTACCAAATGGATGTGCTGTGCTTGGGAAAGAATATTTAAAAGAAGAAAAACTGCTACAAGAGGACATAGTTTTAAATTAGAGGGGCAAAGGTTTAAAAGTAATATCAGGAAGTATTACTTTACTGAGAGAGTAGTGGATGCATGGAATAGCCTTCCTGCAGAAGTGGTAGCTGCAAATACAGTGAAGGAGTTTAAGCATGCATGGGATAGGCATAAGGCCATCCTTCATATAAGATAGGGCCAGGGGCTATCCATAGTATTTAATATATTGGGCAGACTAGATGGGCCAAATGGTTCTTATCTGCCGACACATTCTATGTTTCTATGTTTCTATGGTTAGCTGTGAGGATGCTGCAGAGATCACTGGAGAGCCGTGGCCTCTTCGAACTGCTGATTGGCAGAGGGTGCTGAGAGTTGGACCCTCACTGATGAGATATCGATGACCTATCCTGAGGATAGGTTATGAATATCAAAATATAAAATGACCCCTCCAAGTGTCAATGTATTTATAGCAAATACCTCACTTCTAGAGGGGTTTTGCCTAACAAGTTAACATTTTTAATAATGAGGGCCAGGCACTATGATCCTCAACTATTCCAAACTGTCAGTAGAGAGGTGGCCCCCCACTTCATTCAGTTGTTTCCATTAGTAGCATCCATTTGTCTTTTCCATACGCTTTCACGACAGAACTCGACTCGTTCTTGTGGTTGGTGAGGACACTCGCCATATCTTACTTGCATATCAGGAGTCAAATGTTTTTGGGTTTTTAATCTTTTCATATATAATACTGAAGGTCAGTCTTCCTATAAAGGTTGGTTTATTTGTGGCCTCCATGAAATTCCTCCTGGAAACCTCAAGTCCAGTTACCAGTACGGTATATTGACTTAACAGGCATAACAGCCAAGGTGATCAGAAACCAGTTTTACTGGTTGTTCAGTGATAGGTGAGAGCCTAGACCCTTTGGCAGTTGATTTTGTATGATCTTTTTCCGGTTTATTGCATCTGCTGCTTTACAGTCTTCAGAAAAACCATGAGATTTCACTGTGACAGGATTTTATGACAAAACCCATAACTCTTGTATAGATGTATGACATACCTGATGGACCAGACATTTGTGTTCTACAATTTGACTTGACATACTAGGTTACAATACAGCAATACTGCCTGTAAAGATTGTGCAGATCACGTATGCAGTTAGGTTTTCCTTTACCAGGAGCAAAGATTCAATTTGGCACTATGTGACTCTATGTTCTGCCTATTGTGCACCTCTATTTGATTAGTTCTGCTTTAAAGGGTGTCAGTACCTATGAAACTGGCTGCCAGTTATATGTGCTGCACTGATGAGAAACATAAAGTTTTAATATATGCAAATGAGCTTCTAGGAGCAATGGGGGCATTGCCATTACTCCTAGAAGCTCTGCTTTTTCTACATATGCTGCTTCCTCTCCACTTTGATTAACAGGACCAGATAGTTTAAACGTGATCATGCCTGGTCCTGTCAATCAAAGTGGAGAGGGCTTGGTAGTTGCAGAGAGAGCTGAGCCTCCAGGTGTAATGGCAACGCCCCCATTGCTCCTAGAGACTCATTTGCATGTATTAAAACTCTATTTTTCTCAGCAATGCGGGCGCATAACATATGAACATGGAACCAACACAGATGCCTTCAGCTGCCAAGCGCACAGGTAACAGGTCAGCAAGTTTCATAGGTACAAATCTGCTGACAGATGCTCTTTCAAAAACATGTATTTGTGCATACAATTGTTTTAGTAGATTTTCATGTGACTGAGTTTGCATTGCTGAAATACCAAACCTATGAGGAAGTGGTTGTGATGGTGGTTTTGTGGACAGATATTCCCTGTAATATTTTCATAGCTGAGATGTAATTCCCATAAGTAGGAAAAAAAAGGAGTTTTGGGCCAGGGACAAGCTTGACCTCCAGAGTACCAAAGGATCCATCAGTGGGCCCAGGCTCTGACACTATAATGGACACTTCGGCCCAGCAGAGGACTACATCCCTTAGGAGCAATCTGAGAGTGAAGCATATAAATCTTCACTGCCGTGGAGCACTATGAGCTTTATTATTAATCCGTTCACTAAACTACAGCCAAATAAAAAAGTTTGCAGTGACATACAAATACCAGAGCTTATACTCACTTCTCCAATCCCCTGCTGCTGCCATTTCTACATACCATTGCCATATATTTCTCACACGTACTACCTTTCAATGACCAAATAATACACCCTACAACGCTTAGTGAAAAAGCTAAAGGGGCATTAATGGGAACCTGTCACCATGAAAATGCAATGTAAGGTACAGACAGCATGTTATAGAGCAGGAGGAGCTGAGCAGATTGATATATCGTTTATGGGAAAAGATTCGGTAAAACTGGTCATTTATAGTTACATTGAAATTCCTGCCCATTCTGGGCTTTAAAGTTAGGAGGCGGTCCTATCAGTGATTGACAACCCTTATCTCTATAACTGTGTATACAGAGATAGCTGTAAATCACTGATAGGACCATTTACCTGACTTCAAAGCCCAGAATGAATAGAAATTTCAATGTAACTATAAATGACCAGTTTTACTGAATCTTTTCCCATAAACTATATATGAATCTGCTCAGCTCTTCCTACTCTATAACATAATCACCCAAAAAAATGAAACTAACTTTCGTATGTTACGAAAATCCAAAAAGCTTTATTGTAAATATATATATAAACATAAACAGTACATACATGTATTATAAAACAGGCAGCACAAGGCGGGACACACTGATGAGGAGCAGGACCCAAGGAGAGGCCGGGAGATCAGTGCAAAAAAATACAGGGAAAAAGAATACTAGCTGAAAGAGCATACCTCAGAGTCTCATAGCAGCAACGCCCCAAACACAATGCAACAGAGGCGATTGTGGAGACTGAGGTTTGTACTGTTTATGTTTATATATATATTTACAATAAAGCTTTTTGGATTTTTATAATTACGAAAGTTAGTTTCATTTTTTTTGGTGATTATTATGACTCCTTGGTGGGTCCGATGTTTTGATATCATTCTGTCCGGTTAATATTGGTTGACTACTCTATAACATGCTGACCAGTGGCGTCTCTAGCTTTCAAATTTTGGAGGGGCACACTGGGGGCCAGGACAAAAGTAGGGGGGAAGGGCAGCTATAACAACAATACATTTACACAAGTACGCTTAGAAATGCTGCAATACTTTACCCAATACCTATTAACCGCAATAGGGAAGAAAAACCCCAATGTTTGGGGGGGGGATCTGTGGATGACACTGCTATGGAGGGAGATCTGTGGATGACACATACCGTTTATCGCATCTTATGCTTTATGTGTCATCCACAGATCCACCCCATAACAGTGTCATCCTGGGATCCCCCTCTCTATAAGGCCCCATTCACACGTCCGCAATTTCGTTCCGCATTTTGCGTAAGGGAAAAAAAATAGAACATATAGGCATATTCTATTAGTGCCGGCAATGTGCGGTCCGCAAAATGCCGCTGCCACTGTCTGTGTTTTGCGGATCCGCAAAACACGTTACGGACGTCTGAATGGATCCTAACAGTGTCATCCACAGAGTGGCACAGATCCCGCCCCCCCATTACAGTGTCATCTACAGAGTGGCATAGATCCTCCCCCCCCATAACAGTGTCATCTACAGATCCTCCCCCCCATGACAGTGTCATCTACAGATCCTTCCCCCCCATAACAGTGTCATCCACAGATTCCTCCCCCCATAACAGTGTCATGACATCCACAGACCCTCCTCCCTATAACAGTGTCATCCACAGATTCCCCCCCCATAACAGTGTCACAGACCACAGATCCCCCTCCCCACCGCTCACATTTGAACATTTCTAAAACAGTAAATTAAAAACTGTAATCATCCAGGCTGCAGATGGTAACTTTAACTTTTAAATCAGAAAGATTCAGCGAATCAGCGGCCGCTCTCCTCTCAGAGTCAGATCTCTCTAGTTAGACAGACTTAGTCACTTAGTACCTTATTAACCTACACCACTATAGGTCAGGCTTAGGCTGACTCTCAGCTTCAGGCTGCTAGCTTCGGTACTCGGTAGGGTTAGGGTAGGGCCACGGTGACGCCACACTGTCGCTGGGCCTGGCTTGGCTTTAGGGCTTAGGCTACAACTACTTGAACTACAGGCAGTGCGCGGGCTGTGCTGAGCGCTCACAGTGACGTCATGCGCCTTGGCCCTGCGCCACCTAGGAGGAGGAGCAGGTGCGCTGCCCGCACTGCCAGTAGTTCTTACCATACTACCGCGAGCGGCACGCTGATTTCTGCACAGCAGCACAGCACTGGTCAGGTCCTGGGGACGTGGGGAAAGGTCCAGTCGGATAGAATCATAGTTTTGAAGTACACTCTGACGAGCGGTCCTCCGGCCCTGCCGGCTGCCTGCAGCACAGTGCACACCAAAATGAATGGGGGCACATTTTAGTTGGGGGGGCACATGGGGGGCACAGCTTGATGTAGGGGGGGCCGTGGCCCCCTCTGGCCCCCCCTTGGCGACGCCACTGATGCTGACTGCAGCCAAAACACCATGTTCAACGTGACAGGTTCCCAGATAAATAAGAGGTTACAGTGGGATACATATGTGGTATAAATAGTTAATAGAGATTGTACTCACATAATTGATCCCCTGCCATTGCCGTTCTGACTGTGCTTGGGTCCCTGCTGCGCTTCACTTCTTGCTATTGTCCTGACGCAAAAGAAAATGGCTCTGAATGCCGCTAAGCCAATCACTGGCTGCAGCAATGACTCACCTCGTCCAATTATTGGATAAGTAGCATTTTCTGCCATTTCCTGTCGTGTCTGGATGTCAGCAGGAAGTGGAGCACAGCAGATACCTGGTTACTGTCAGAACGCTAATGACAGGGGATCGGCAAGCTGCCTATAAGCTCTGCTAATTTTTTTTACAGTATTTGTATTCCACTGCAAAACTTTTTTATTTGGCTGAAATACCCGCTTAACATCTTCACTATTCAAAGAGGAATGATTTAAAATGGCTGCAAGCAACCTGTCTTAGAATTGGAGCAAGACAGGTCGCCTCCTCTTGCAGAGCTGCCTCAGGGGGTGAGGAGACGGGGCCTCACTACACATCATGCTCTGGCACTTGTATATACTTCATATTCATGTATTCTCCTGTCAGTCTGCTCAGCCATGATGGCATATCCTGGGCAGGATCACATCATTACCATCTATTGTAGAGCAATGTAGTGTGTAGTGAGGCCTCGCCCCCTCACCCCCTGTAAGGGGAGGCAACCAGTGCTGCTCAAATTCTAGGACAGGTTGCTGGCGGTCATTTTTAATCATTTCCGAAGAACCTCTTTAAGCACTAAATATTACTTAAACCCTGAATGACAGTTTTATTCGGTCATTGAAAGGCATTATGTGTGAGAAATGTAGGAGAGGACAATGTTATATAGGAATTATTAGGAGGTAATATTTGGAGACTATATGGAGGTATTATTTAAGCATAGTATAGGAGCATTATTTGGCATTGTATGGCAGTATCTGGGTATAGACATGAAGCTACAAAACTGTGTTGTAATGTATTTTGAAATCATGATAATATGTGTCTAAAAATGGTCAGCTGGTAGGCCCTTCTTGACTTGTTTCCCAGGGACCTATTTGTTCTTATTCACACCAATATTTATATATTATCATTATTATTATTATAATATTATTATTATTATTTATCAAAAGATAACAGATCTACAGGAAAAAATATAGAGGCAAAAATGGGGAGGATATAATGGCAAATGGCAAAGTTTGATACAATCCAATTCAATCAACCTAAGTAGTAGGGATAACAAATCCAAAGCAAAACTACAATAATCAAAATACTAAAATGGTCAGCCACAACATACTACAATAGAATAACCATCATAAAAAGGAACAGAAAATAACTCTGTAAAGAATGCCAGTTCAATATCCAGTAGCCAGTGCCCTATATAGTGGTAGTCATCACATTATTAGGAAACTGTGTTCAGGGGAGTGTAAAAAGTCAAACCAAGCCCTTCAAGTAATTAAAGGGCACCTGTCAGCAGATTGTATATATGCAAATGAGGCTACAGGAGCAACAGGGGCATTGTCATTACACCTAGAGGCTCTGCTCTTTATTAATATTATTATTATTTATGATTAAAGTGCCATTCATTCCATAGAGCTGTACATATGATAAGGGGTGTATATACATAATACAGACAATTGCACTAAGCATGAACAAGACGAGTTACAGACTGGTACAGAAGGAGAGAGGGCCCTGCCCGTGAGGGCTTACAATCTACATGGTATGGGAGAAGGACACAGTAGGTGCGGGTGAAGTTGGTCATGGCGGTATAGAGGCAGCAGGGTCACTGGTTGTAGGCTTGTCTGAAGAGGTGGGTTTTCAGGTTTCTTTTGAAGGATTCCACTGTAGGTGAGAGTCTGATATGTTGGGGTAGCGAGTTCCAGAGTATGGGGGATGCACGGGAGAAATCTTGGAGGCGATTGTGGAAAGAGGTAATAAGAGGAGAGGAGAGAAGGAGGCCTTGTGAGGATCGGAGATTGCGTGTGGGGATGTATCGGGAAAGTAGCTCAGAGATGTAGGGAGGGGACAGGTTATGGACGGCCTTGTATGTATTTGTTAGTACTTTGAAGTGAATTCGTTGAGCAATGGGGAGCCAGTGAAGGGATTGGCAGAGGGGAGAGGCAGAGGAGTAACAGGGTGAGAGGTGGATTAGTCGGGCAGCAGAGTTGAGGATAGATTGGAGGGGTGCGAGAGTGCTAGATGGAAGGCCACAGAGGAGGATGTTACAGTAGTCTAGGCGGGAGATGATGAGGGCATGTACAAGCATTTTCGCAGATTCAAAGTTAAGGAAAGCATGGATGCGGGAGACTGCGGCACCCTCTGCACTTTGATACACTTTAGAGGTAGTCAGCACCAGGGGTGATCATATTTACACTGCCTAGTCCTGTCCATCAAAGTGCAGAGAGTGTCGCAGTTGCAGAGAGAGCAGAGCCTCTTTGTTTTGATATTACAGGTCAAAGACAAATAATTACTGGAAAGCGTGCCCGCCGGATTAGATGGTACCTGCACACCCAGATATTTAAATCCATTAGGTTGTCAAGGAAAAGAAAAATTACTTTGTATAGATTGGACCATAGATGGATCCAAAGAAACGTTGAAAGCTATGCTTTTGGTAAGATGAATCTTATAGTTGGTGAAATGAATATAATCTTGAATAACTGACATAAGGGGAGGTAAGGAAGTATGTGGCTGAGAGACATAAACCCAGAGGTCTTCTGCGAGTGCGGAACATTGAAATTGGAGGGACTCCATCTTGAAGCCCTGTATGTCGCCACTTTTATAATGTTATATAATAATTATATAGAGCAAGCGGAGGGCCCTATTTCTTGTTGAAACCAGATCTGCATAGCAGCACTTCCCACTGCCAGAGGTGACAATGCAGGATCTATCTGCTATTGTGGATCCGTATATCACAGAAGTGAAGGGAAGCTATAACTGGCTCTGACGGCCCCTTCCATACACTGGAAAAGTTTAGTTAAATGAAAATTATGTTTGCTCAAACATTATATTTATGAAGCCCTTGTGCTACTTTTTCAAACACATATGAAAGTGTCAAAAACTGAGGTAGACCTGATATAATGATAAACAGACATTCCATTTAGTAATTAGCAAGAAAGACGGGGGCAACCGAGCTAATTTAAAGGGAGTCTGTCACCAACCTGACCGGTTTTAAACCGATCACATAGTTCAGTGAGACACAAAGACATGACACAGATGTTACCTTTGTTTAGTTTTTCAGATCATCCAAATCGCCCAAAAAGTAGTTTTTATGATATGCTAATGAGCCATCGCAAGTGCCCAGGGGCGGAGAGTTTGCTGAAAGTGCCCAAGTTCTCCTGCCTTATTCGCGTCTAACTCCGCCCCTCAGTAAACTCCGGCCAGCTCTGTGACATCATATATCCCTATAGGCCGTTCGCGCATCGCTGCCGGGCCCGGGCATGCGCAGTGTTCTGCCCACAGTGGGAAGAGGCACAGAGATATGCAGTGCGCATGCGCCAGTTACTGGCGTAAAATCGGCGCATGCGCACTGCATATCTCTGTGCCTCTGCGATGCACGAACGGCCTATAGGGAAATATGATGTCACAGAGCCACAGGGCTGGCCTGAGCTTACTGAGGGGCGGAGTTAGGCACGAGTGAGGCGGGGGAACTTGGGCACTTTCACCAAACTCTCCGCCCCTGGGCACTTGCGACGGCTCATTAGCATATCATAAAAACTACTTTTTGGGCGATTTAGATGATCTGAAAAAACTAAACAAAGGTACCATCTGTGTCATGTCTTTGTGTCCCACTGAACTATGTGATTGGTTTTAAACCGGTCAGGTTGGTGACAGACTCTCTTTAAAGGGGTTGTCTCACTTCAGCAAATGGCATTTATCATGTAGAGAAAGTTAATACAAGGCACGGCACTTAATGTATTATTATTATTATCCGTATTGCTTCCTTTGCAGGCTAGACTAATTTTTCCATCACATTATACATGTCTCGTTTCCATGGTTACGACCACCCTTCAATCCAGCATTGGTGGCTGTGTTTGCACGCTATAGGCAAAGTGATGGCCTATGTGCGTTACTATGGTCCCGGCCACCAGAGAAGCCAGTGCTTTTTTCTTTAGTGTGCAAGCACGGCCACTGATGCTGGATTGCAGGGTGGTCATAACCATGGAAATGAGACATGTATAATGTGATGGAAGAATGAGTCTAGCCACCAAAGGAAGCAAAATGGAGAATAACAATATATTAGTAAATGCTTTGTATTAACTTTCTCTACAGGATAAATGTCACTTGCTGAAGTGAGACAACCCTTGGAGTTATTCACTTATTAGCTTGGAAAAATGATGGCCTAACAGGAACATTTCAGCTTATTGATATTGATGACCTATCTTCCAGATAGGTCATCAATATCAAATCGGTGGGGATGTAAGCCGCGTACCGGGGTGTGCTCCCCAGAATACAGCGAAGTCACAGACAAGGAAGTGCGCATTCGCCAGTTACTGCCGTAAAATCGGCGCATGCGCACTGACACCGGCTTACTATGCAAGAACAGAAACTTTACTTAGACAATGAGTAATAACATAAGTATCACCAAAACAATACAAACATGCAAAAAAAACGCTATATCCCCGGACCCACAGTCAATGTCCCTGCCCACTGGACAGGCCTAGCCGATGGCGGACACAGCAGAGCCTGCAAGTCGTGCTGTGCCGTTACAGAGGAAACCCTTAGCCGATGGCAAACGCAGCAGAGCCTGCAAGTCAATAACTGCGCTGCAGTCCAGTACAGTACAGTACAGTACAGTACAGCCTAGCAAAACGATCTAATCCTAACTAATGCTAGGCCTAGGCTAGTCTCTGTAACTTCAGGCGCCACACAATATAACAATCAGTAACCAGGTGTACTGACCTGCGTCCGTTCTGGGCCCGAGGATGCAGCCTACCAGGGATGGCCACCAACCTCTTAGCAACCGTGCAGCCTTGCTTGATGATGAGGCCTTCTGTCCACACACTGAACTGGTCTTCCTGGGACAACCTCTCTTTCAAAAGAGCTGGATTCAGTCAGTGTATAACAGCTACTGTCCTTCTTCTGAGTGTCCATTAACTGCCAGACATCTGCAAGCCAGGATGGAATCGGATTCAGTCCCTCACAGCACAATCCTTCCACCATGCCAGATCAACACACTTCCTGGTTCACTCACAGGCAGCAGCATGAGTCATCAGCATGAGTCATCATCTGTTTTGCATATTCAAATCTCAGAGTGTGCTGGCTGTAGCTGCAAAACAGTGGCCTCTAGTGCCTGTAATGCCAAATGACAGTTTAAGTACAGACATGCAGAAATAGCTGTTTCACAATCTCACAGGGGTTCGACACCCAGCCCTTCCACTGTTCAGTTGTTTCAGATATCTGCCAAGGCAGTTGTATTGCAGCTCAGCTCCCATTCAAGCTGGCACAGTCACTACACAATGGATGGAGACAAATATAGAATATTTGACACAGTCCTGACCTCAGTATCTGAGGAAAGGGATTTAGGAGTAATTATTTCAGAAGACTTAAAGGTGGGAAGACAATGTAATAGAGCAGCACGAAATGCCAGCAGAATGCTTGGATGTATAGGGAGAGGTATAAGCAGTAGAAAGAGTGAAGTGCTTATGCCGCTGTACAGAACACTGGTGAGACCTCACTTGGAGTATTGTGCGCAGTACTGGAGGCCATATCTCCAGAAGGATATAGATACTCTAGAGAGAGTTCAGAGAAGAGCTACTAAACTAGTACATGGATTGCAGGATAAAACTTACCAGGAAAGGTTAAAGGACCTTAATATGTATAGCTTGGAAGAAAGAAGAGACAGAGGGGATATGATAGAAACTTTTAAATACATAAAGGGAATCAACTCGGTAAAGGAGGAGAGCATATTTAAAAGAAGAAAAACTACCACAAAAGGACACAGTTTTAAATTAGAGGGGCAAAGGTTTAAAAGTAATATAAGGAAGTATTACTTTACTGAGAGAGTAGTGGATGCATGGAATAGCCTTCCTGCAGAAGTGGTAGCTGCAAATACAGTGAAGGGGTTTAAGCATGCATGGGATAGGCATAAGGCCATCCTTCATATAAGATAAGGGCCGGGGGCTATCCATAGTATTCAGTATATTGGGCAGACTAGATGGGCCAAATGGTTCTTATCTGCCGACACATTCTATGTCTATGTTTCTATGTTTCTGCTTCCGCTCCATCCACTATTTAGTTTCCAGCACTGGCATTTGCCCAGAACATCTCATTGGAGGGTGTGCCAGGAGTCAGTCCACCAATGATCTGATACTGATGACCTATCTGCAGGATAGGTTATCAATATCAAAAAGGTGTAAACCCCTTTTAAAGGCAATCATTACATTGTACTAATGTAACGCTACCAAAACACAGGGGAAAACACGTGAGACTCACGGTAGGCCGATGGGTGCAATAGTTTGTGTACTCACTGTTAGCAGATGCCTCCCTGGGCTGGCGTACAGTGGCTGGGAAGACAGCACGAAGTCCTCTGGGGCACTCTCGGTTGCAGGGAACACCAGCCAGATGGAAGTTGAGGTGCCCTAGATGATAATGGTAAGGTGCTTTTGCGGCTGGGCCCCTGGTTCGTGACGCCAGCACCATAAGGTGCAAATGTTGAGTAGTAGTAAGAATGAGGAGTCATTTTTTATAAACCAGTTGAACATTTACTGTAAATCAATAGTCTCTGGACAGTTGGTACAGTTCGTCAATGGAAAGCTTTTTGTATAGCAATAATAATAAGTTCACTGGTAATCCTATTATCAGGAAGTGGCAGTTGTCAATGGAGGGATTCTTCTAACGCTGATACTTTACAGGCAAATTGAGTATTTTCAGGACTTTTTATCCATGAAGTTGAAGTTGTATTGACTCTATTCATCGTTTTCAGGACGTTTTATTCTCTTACGAAATACACTCTCAAGCACAAGCACTTTATATAGAGTATATTTCCAACGAAGCCCCCCGTAACTGGAGTCTCATTATCTGAGTTTTATTTTTGTTTTCAGTTTTTATATTGTATTGTATTCTGATGTTTATTAAATGTTTTTATTCATACTAATGATATTCGTTCCATATGCCCGTATCTGAGTGCTCGGACTATACTACATTTTAATATTTTTTCCCTTGTTGATTTAGGCTGAGTGAGCCTCAATATATATATACTTTTTTTTTAAATTGAGGATTTACTTTAAGGTCCAACTCTAGCACTCTGGTACTGAATATAATAATTGTTAGTTATCCAATAAGGGCGTCCCCTCACGGCAGGCAAACACTTCTACCACATCATTTACAAGATACTCTTCTGATAAGGTTTTTGGTTTTCACTACTACCGGGAAGTTTTAGTTAGTAATAAAGACAATTCTGCGCACTAACTGTCAATTTGTGTCCTGGCACTCGGAAAGTTGCTCTCAGGGACTTGTGCTAATGAGGTCCATAAGCCGAGTTTAGCTGTTACTCTCACTAGTCTCTCCCCATATCCAGACATAGACTTACTGTCTTGTGCTTTGCTGCTGTAGATCAATGTTAGGTGTACTCCCTTAGCCTGGCCATAACTAAGGAGTAGAAATAGCAGACTACATGTTGGACGATGCCTGTTCCTCTCCTCCATGAACTTGCTTCTCCTCCTCTCACACTCCAACTTCAACTAACTCAGACTAACTAACTTCAACTAACTTCCTGTCTAGACACACCTAAACTATATGTATTATGTGGTGCCAGCACCACCAAGGGGCGCGTGGGTGTAAATGACATTGCCAGTCTGATAAAAGGAAATACCATACATTGCAAATAAACACATGTATATATATATATATATATATATATATATATATTAAGATGTTTGAAGTGTCCCATTTACACACATATGTGGGACGCTGCACTAATATATGAATGGACGGTACAGAGATCATTCTAATTATCTTTTTATTCCTAGGTCTGTAACCATGACAATGTTCATACTCCATGTCTAGAGGAAAGAAGGTTTCTTTATCAACATAGACAGGGATTCTTTCCAGTAAGAGCAGTGAGACTATGGAACTCTCTGCCAAAGCAGTTGTGATGGTTGATTCATTGTACAAGTAGTGCAAGAGTAATTTGGAGGCACTTCTTGAAAAACATATCACAGCTTATGACGGTTTTGATGCGGTTCCCATGCGTTTTTTCTCAAAATCATCACATATCAATTTTTTGCTGCTCTATATCTATTAGGTTGTGGACTAGACTTTGATTCTATAAAAAATGGAGCCATCTGCCACTAATTAAAAATGGAAAAGTTCTAATAAATTGAAGTTTGCATATGGAAAACTTTTTCATATAAACCCTTCGTACAAAAGTACCATACCCTAATTTTCCCATGCAGTAAAATCCTTTTCTTCCTGCATAGAGAATCTCTGCACGTGCTCGAAATACTCACATCGTACACATCTTCGATATTATCTAGAGGGGCAGAGGTAGGGAACGGTGGGAGCCCACTGCCAAGGGCCAACCCACCTGATAGAAATACTAGGTTGGGTTGACCTTCAGCAGGGGGCACCCACCCTTACTTCATAGGAAACCAAACAACTCAAATTCCGCATTTAATCCTCCTGGGAGTAGAGTGTTCAATTCAAAAATACGTCGTGTCTCTAACCTTGACATTTTACTAATGTGATTGCCCCCACTCCAATCCCTATTCACCTTGTCAATAGCCGCAAATTTAAGGCCTATTGGATTTTTATTATGTGCTATTCTAAAGTGATTGGATAAAGAGTGTGTATCCAATCCTTTTCTAATATTGGCCATATGTTCCGAAATGCGTTTTTTCAGTGTCCTTTTTGTCCTCCCCACATACTGTTTACCACAAGGACATTCTATGATGTGTTTTACATCAGTAGAATTGCATGACAGAAACTCTTTGATTGGGTGTTTATGTTTATTAGTAGTGGAAATGATTTCGTTAGTTCTACGTGGAAAATCTGTAACTTTACAGTTTCCACATTGCCCACATTTAAAGAAACCATTGATGTTCGCCCACCCTTGGACTGAACATACCTGGTTGGTTTCTTGCTTGACCGTCGGAGCTACTTCATTACTTAGACAAGGTGCTTTTGTGAATGTAATTAAGGGGTTTGTAGAGATAATGGGGCCCAAGGTTTTGTCTTTTTGGATTAGATACCAATATTTCCGTATTATCTTTTGTACCTTTTTATAATCACTATTGAAGGGTAAAACAATGCGTATTTCTCCTTCCTTCTGTTCTTTGTCTCTTTCCTTAAAAAAATCTTCCCTCTTCATATCCCTAAGGCTACTTTCACACCTGCGTTCAGGTGTCCGCTCGTGAGCTCCGTTTGAAGGGGCTCACAAGCGGCCCTGAACGCAGCCGTCTGGTCTTAATGCATTCTCAGTGGAGGCGGATCCACTGAGAATGCATCCGTCTGCCAGCGTTCAGCCTCCGCTCCGCTCAGTGAGCGGACACCTGAACGCTGCTTGCAGCGTTCGGGTGTCCGCCTGGCCGTGCGGAGGCGAGCGGATCCGTCCAGACTTACAATGTAAGTCAATGGGGACGGATCCGTTTGAAGATGACACTATATGGCTCAATCTTCAAACGGATCCGCCCCATTGACTTTCAATGTAAAGTCTGGACGGATCCGCTCAGGCTACTTTCACACTTAGAAATTTTTCTAAGTTATAATGCAGACGGATCCGTTCTGAACGGATGCAAACGTCTGCATTATAGGAGCGGATCCGTCTGATGAAACATCAGACGGACCCGCTTCGAACGCTAGTGTGAAAGTAGCCTAACTTTGCTAAGGGCTCCGTCCAAAAGTCCTACAGGATAATTTTTCTCTAAAATCGCTTCTTTCATTCCTTCTGCTTCTATTTCAAACTGGTCGTTTAAAGTGCAGTTGCGTTTCAACCTTCGGAATTGGCCCTGGGGTATGTTGATGAGCCAACTTGGGAGGTGACAGCTACTGTATAAAATATAGCTGTTTCAAGTGGAAGGTTTGATATAAGTGCAACACCTCAGCCTTTTTTCCTCCACATAAATATTTTAATACAAAAACTCTAATTTTTCTGTGCTTATGGCTCCTGAAAATTTAAGGTTAAAAACATTAGAATTAACTTCTTCTAAAAGACTTTCCAGCTTCTCCCTTCAAGATTTCCATATAAAAAATATATCATCGATATATCTTTGCCAGAGCACCAGGTCCGTCCCCAGTCGGGGCGCAATAATTCGCTCCTCCCAGTTGGCCATGAACAAATTGGCATAATTGGCCCTGAATCTGTAAATAAAAGTATATGGTTGATCACCATGTATAGAGATTGCATGTCTAATGTACACATCAACCATTGCTCCTCAAAATGTATATCCTCTATTATTTTAATCATTTGCGTCGTATCTTTCGTATAGGAGGGCATTTTCTTCACCCTAGGTTGTAACAGTACATCAATGTATTGGGACAGATTACAGGTCAAAGAGTCTATCCCTGATACAATGGGGCGCCCTGGTGGATTGTTTTTATCCTTATGTATTTTAGGTATAGTATAAAATACTGGTATTCGTGGAAATTTATTAAGTATAAAATGTAATTCTTCTTGTTTTAAAATACCACTTACTATCCCTTCTTCACTAAAATCCACCAATTCTTTATAAAATTGTTGGGTCGGATCTCCTGTTAATTTTCTATAGGTCCCTACATCTGACAATTGTCTTAGACATTCAGCATTGTATTTGTCTACATCCTGTATTATTATCGATCCACCCTTATTAGCAGGGCGGATAACCACATTATTAACTTTTTGTAAATTTTTCAGTGCTGTGGTTTCTTCTCTAGTCAAATTTTGACGTGAATATCTTGTTTTATCTTTTATTTTACGAAGGTCATTTTCTACACATTTTTTGAAAGTAGCCATTTCTTCACTCATCTAATTTTAGGGTATTTCTTTGATGAGTTTTTCAAATTAGTATGAATGAATTGTTCTGGTTGTAACATAGGGTTAGTCTCATTAATTATAGGATTTTTTAAGAAATATTTTTTTAAACATAGGCGTTGCATAAATTTTTCCACACCAATAAATGTTTCAAACTTATTTAACTTGACCGTTGGGGCAAATTTCAAGCCTTTATTCAGTAGTTTATTTTCAGTATCGTATAAAGTGAAGGAACTCAAATTTATGATGGAGTCATTCTTAACCTGAGATTTAATCACCTCTGGTAATATCTGCCTTTTCTTTCTTCCCCTCCTTGTCTTCCCCTTTCTTCCTCGTGTTGTCTCACCCTGGGTGAATATTTCTGAGTGTGTTGGTCGTGATATTGGTTGTTCTGTCTCCCTATTGGTTGTGTCCTGTATTCCTGTCTGGGAAGAGTGATCTATAGGTGTGTTCAGGTGTATTGTTGGTGGTCTTCTCAACGGTGATCTTTGTCTCGTGCGAGTTCTGTGGTGTGGTGGTGTCTGATCTAAAAAATGTTCCCTATCTTCCAGAATTTCAAACCTATTGTGAACCGGTACATTGGAGTTGTAGTGAATATGTGTATCCATTTCGCTAGTGTGGTTATCCCTTGAATCATTTAAACCCTGATTATGTATAATAGCTCCTTTTCCCTCTATCTTCCTTCCTTCTGTGTTATGTTCCCTCCTTTCATTTTTACTCTGTTAAATTTGAGTTTCTTCACCTTCTTATCAATAATCTCCCTCTTCGCCTTATCCAAATTATTACATAATTGGGAGTGGTAGTTATTCAATTCCTCGTTTTTGGGGAATCTGTCCACTACTACTTTCATATCCGCTATTTTCTTTGTAGTCTCCTCCAGAATCTCTAAACGTCTTTTGATCACTAGATTAGTTAATGAGATGGACTGTTCATTTCTTTTTCGAAATCTGCGTTACAGAGATCCTGGGCTGGAGTTTTGCTCAAAGTTAGACCCTTTGGAATCTGGTCAACTTCAATACATCTCTTCAGAGTTTTGACTTCCCATCTATGTCTCAGTTGGCGGATTAGGAGTATTTCCAAATCTCTAAATGTGCTCCCCACATAATATTCCTCATTAATCATATCGTTGTCATCTTCCTTAAAATGAAAATTTTCAACTTTTTGTCTTTTGGATTCTATATGATCCCAAATATCCATGGTCATGGTGAATCCGTGCTGTCACAAGGGTGATTTATATAAAACAGTGATAAGTGTTAATGTGGCGCACAGGATCCCACAATGACCAAACAGAGGTGCACTCAGTAAAGTGGACTCAACCTGTCCACTCCAAATGACTGAGTAGATATAGTGAAAAAACTGGGCACTTTCAAGATATTAGAACCACACAGAAATGTATTGACCTATTAAACAACATTAATGGCAACAGTAATAAGAATAAAATAAAAAGGATAATACCCTTGTGTTAAAATGACTATAATGCTCGACAAATAATAGCATGTATTATAATAGCTGAATATATTGGTGGCATATAAGACTTTCTGGTCTGGATAGTGCACCAGTATATTAGACCCAAATGGCATACCATATTTTTTGCCCTATAAGACGCACCAGCCCATAAGACGCACCTGGGTTTTTGAGGAGGAAAATAAGAAAAAAAAGGTGTACTTTTGGTGGGTTTGGAACTAATGGTGGTCTGTGGATGGCACTATTACTGGGGATCTGTGGATGGCACTGTTATGGGGGGATCTGTAAAGGACACTGTTATGGGGGGATCTGGGGATGGCACTGTTATGGGGGGATCTGGGGATGACGCACTGTTATGGGGGGATCTGTGGATGATGCACTGTTATGGGGGGGATCTGTGAATGACGCACTATTATGGGGGGATCTGTGGATGACGCACTGTTATAGGGGGATCTGTGGATGACGGACACTGTTATGGGAATCTGTGGATGACGGACACTGTTATGGGGAGATCTGTGGATGACGGACACTGTTATGGGGGGATCTGTGGCTGGCACTGTTACAGGGGGATTTGTAGCTGGCACTGTTGGAGGGGGGATCTGTGGGTGGCACTGTTATGGGGGATCTGTTGGTGGCACTGTTATATATGTGCCATCCACAGACCCCCCACCCCATAACAGTGCCATCCACAGACCCCCAGCCCATAACAGTGCCATCCACAGACCCACCACCCCTTAACTGTGCCATCCACGGATGTTCCCCATAAAACTGTCATCCACAGGTCCCGTCCCCCCGCCGCTCCAGTGCTGCAGTATACAAATATAAAATGTCTCATTCAATTAAAAGTGATTAAACATGCCCCCTCACTCCTAATATTACCGTACATCCTAACCGCTTCTGTACAATGCAGGCAGGCCGGACGGCCGGCGCGTCACTCACTGACGTCACTTGCCTGCGCCGCCTTCTTTATTCATAAAGTAGGCGGCGCAGGCACGTGACATCAGGGAGTTACGCTGCCGCCCGCCCGGCCTGCCTGCCTGCATTCTACAGAAGCTGGTAGGATGTACGGTAATATTAGGAGTGAGGGGGCATGTTTAATCACTTTTAATTGAATAAGACATTTTATATTTGTATAGTGCAGCACTGGAGCGGCGGGGCTATAGTACAGTGACTGCACCGCTCTGCCGCTCCGCCTGGGGGAAAAAGTGCGTCTTATGGGGCGAAAAATACGGTAAAAAACAAACAAAGACATAAGGTTATGTGAATGCTAGAAATCGATGAATAAATAGAAATATTCGCATAAATACCAGCAATATTCGTGATATTTTCGAATATACAATACTCGCAGGGAACGTGATAGCTATAAGAATCGTATAGCTCACTCCCTTCTGACACAAAATAGTTCCAGACTTGAATAATGCCAACAAACTTCGTATGTCCCGAAATAAGTCCAGTACAATATGTAGTTGGGGGCAACGTCGATTATTTTGTGTCCCACACTGGAAAGTTTTAAACCAGCAAGATGTAATGGCGTCCCGCTATATATTCAAACCAGCGGCGTCCCACTGGAATATTAACACTGTGATTTGAATAAATGTTCTGCCGGAAAAGTTCAAAAAAAGTCATACCGTATTGCTTTTCTCACCACAAAATCGCTCTACTGAATGATTCTATATGGGTAGAAATGATTCTATATGGGATCCTGTGCGCCATATTTACGCATATCACAGCTTATAGTTACTAGATTTATGGAGATGAGATGCTGATCCAGGGATCATTCTGCTTGCAATAGTTGGGGCCAGGAAGGATTTATTTCCCTAACTATAGTGAATTTGTCAACCACCTTAGGGTCCATTTACACGTCTGCATGAATGGGTCCGCATCCGTTCCGCAATTTTGCGGAACGGGTGCGGACCCATTCATTTTCAATGGGCTCGGAAAAGATGCGGACAGCACACAGTGTGCTGTTCGCATCCGCACTTCCGTTCCGCATCCGCAATTCCGTTCCGCCAAAAAATAGGACATGTCCTATTCTTGTCCGCAGACACGGACAAGAAAAGGCATTTCTATTAAAGCGTCTGGCATGTGCGGTCCGCCGGTGTCCGTGTTTTGCGGATCCGCAATTTGCGGACTGCAAAACACTTGTGGACATGTGAATGGACCCTTATAAGGGTTTTTGCCGTTTTAGCATTATACTGTAGGTTGGACTTGATAAACCTGTGTCTTTTCATCCTAAATGATGTTACAGTGTTAGTAATTATCAGGGTGTCATTGAGAGGTCTCTTAATTGAAAGCACGTTTTGAAAATATATAAATTACATTTGACTACTCTGTTTATGCTAATCTGCACATTGCTTTACTTGATAGAACAATAGTATGTGCTAAACTAGAATGATCTGGGACAGTAAGGTGCAACTATAGGCATTTACAGGGTTTCACACTTGCAGTAAAGCTATCCAGCAGACTGTTCTTGCAGAGGAGCAGCCTGCTGGAGTTCACCGTATCTGGCCTAGCCATATACTGCCATGCACCACCATTCCTGTCCCCTTTGAGGGATCGGGAGGAGATCCGGCTGGTTTCCAGCACAAGCTTTACCACAGGTTTGAAACCTTCCTTATCCATTCATCTACCCCATCACAAATATAATAATTTTATACCTTCATGCCTCCACTCTCCTTTCTCTGTCAGACTTGTATATGTTATTCCCTTTAATGCCATTGTCCTTTTTGCTCCTACTTGGATTAGTACACAAGGGAAAGGTAGTCCTACATTGAGTTTGAGATGTCAGCATTACTGCCCAAATGCATGTCCACATGCATATAACCATCAAAGTTAGCTAATTATTTCTGTATCACAACTTTGCAGAAACCAGCTTTACATGGACAGCAAAAGACCGATGAAGAACCTGTGGAAGAGCAACAGAGGAAGTCTGCAGGAACAGATGAGTCACTAGGTTTTGTAAGGACGCAAATAGCCAACTACAAAATGACCACAGATGATGGGATTTATAGAGAAGATAATATTAGCAAAGTTCCTACAGACTATACAGTGATTCATAGAAGTGAATATCAAGGTAATGAAAATATAGATGTTGGCCAACCAGATGTTCATGAATTAAGTCTCCATCATAAAGAAGTTAAACTTATTGATGAAGAAAAACCTTTGATTTCTCATGCTACAAAAATGTATGAAAATATTGAGAGTGGAAACCAAGAGACTGACACCAAACAACCTGATATAGATGATGACAACAGAAGCTTCAATAAGAGACAGCCAGAAGCTGCTTCTGAGGTGAAGCATGTCGAGTATATGTCCCATTTTACTGCACCCAGGTAACTAATATTCTGCTTTATTGTATTCTCGACTGTTGGTCTTTTACAGGAAATTAAATAAAATATGTTCTGGGTTCTCGGAAATACATTGTAACATTAAGTAAATAATGTAATTGAAATCAGCAAAACATTAGTTGGAGAATTACAATGGGGTTTCCTGTGTAAAGTGAAGGTGTGTATGCTGGGCCACTGATTTATTAGGTTTGATTTGATTTGCAGAAATATTTGAGCATTATACTTGGAAGTCTCTTATCCTGTGGGAAACTCCTTTACATGATGATATTCTAGCTGCCCACTGCCACCACTAGGGGGAGATTACTGTATACGGTTGATAGTGTACATAGAACTGAGTAATAAAATAGAAACGCTCTAGTGGTGGCTGCAGTTACCCAACCTAAAATTATATCATTTAACACAATAACTATTTAGAGGATTTAGTTCCCTCTATGAGAAAAACAGATCTATATAAAAAAAAATTATCAGTACAGAATTTTGGACCCAAAAATTTTAATGGGGTAAAAAAAATGAACATTCAAGTTTTTAACAGCAACACCTTAGGGTGATCTAAAGAGGCCCCTGCTACTAATCTATTGTTTTGATCCATATTGCTTCCGTTAATAGCTCAATTCATTTTTCCATCACATTATATCCAGGGATTATGGCAACCGCTGCAGCACAGGTACGAGGTGGTCAGCACAGGGGCTGCTGCGAGAGTGTGCCTATGCATGACTACCGCTATAGGACTGCAGAAGTGTCCGTAACCCCTGGATACGAGCAGTGTATAATGTCATGGAAAAATGAATCAAGCCAGCAACGGAAGCAATATGGACAATCACAATACATTAGTAAGTGCCTTGTATTAACTTTTTCTACATATAAATGCCATTTGCTGAAGTGAATCAACCCCTTTAAGTGCACCAAGGCTTGGCCGTAGCCACTATATGCTCTTTAAGTCCTCCTCTCTGCAGTGCTGAACACGCCCCAACACCACACACACACACACACACACCACCACCACCATTGATTTACAGGGCCAGCAAAATGACACTGGTGATGTCTGGTCCTGCCAATCAAATGGAGGAGGAAGTGTCCAGTGCTGCTGAGAGGAGGAGCTAAAGTGCATATATGTCCTCATTTGCATATTCATTAAAACAATGATTTCTCAGTAGCATTGGAATGGAACAGCTAAAGTAAGGTATGCTCTTAATCAGCAGAGTCAGACCTACCAGAGCCAATGCCTGTGTTAATAGGGTTCGTCCTGCTGACAGATGCTTCTTAAGCTTTATATAGGAATTCCTTCACTCACTAATTCTCACCCTCCTATATTTCAGCTTAGAACGTGGAAATGATACCTATTCTTTCCAAGACTCTGGGACACCTTATATCCATCTTTATAAACCCAGTACAGCAGACGATTCTGAATTTCATGAAAATACAGATATAAAGAAGGCACTACCCATGACCATTGACTCCCATACGGATGACAAACTTCCTTCACAGGAAATATATACTCATGCAAAGGAATTTCTTCCATCAAGTGCTCAGGCTCAGCCACAGGAAGAGCTGACTGAACTGGAGAACTGCGAACTAAGTTCCAAGTCAAATCTTGATGACTTAGAAGAGCTGGAGTGTTCTAAATCTAAAGAATTTCACTTGAGTCATTTTAAGGATTTAGCTGGCACAGTCACTCAATCAACGGAGTTAAGCGGCAGAAGCGATCACAAAGATGGAATTCAGTACTATAATATTTACTCACAAAATGTGCAGGATGGAGACAAAGTAAAACATGAAGTTAAGTCAGAGGACCATCATTTTTCACCTAGTCAGTCAGAAGAACCATTGCAAGAAGGTGCACAGTCTGAGGAACTAGTTCATACATATTCACCATCTGAAAAACTAGTTGATACATATGTACCATCTAAGGAAATAGATCATACATCTGCGCCACATAAGGAAATTGATCACACATATGCACCATCTGAGAAATCAGTTGATACATATGTACCATCTAAGGAAATAGATCATACATATTCTCCACGTAAAGAAATAGATCATACATATGCACCATCTGAGGAACTAGTTTATAAATGTGCACCATCTGAGAAACCAGTGGACACATATGTACCACATAAGGAAATCGATCATACATATGCACCACATAAGGAAATCGATCATACATATGCATCATCTGAGAAATCAATTGATACATATGTACAATCTAAGGAAATAGATCATACATATGCTCCACATAAAGAAATAGATCATACATATGCACCATCTGAGGAACTAGTTTATAAGTATGCACCATCTGAGAAATCAGTTGATACAGATGCACCATGTAAGGAAATTGACCATACATATGCACCATCTGAGGAACTAGTTCACACATATACAGCATTAAAGCAACCAGTTCACATGCATGAGTCATCAGAAGAACAAGAGCAAGAATATACACAATCAAAAGAGGATATACATAACTATGCAGTATTAAAGAAAGAGCATGATAAGTCGGAAAATGTAGTTTATATATCAGAGGAGCCAGATCACGATTATATACATTCAGGAGAAGAAAGCCATAAGTATGCAGTCCTAAAGGAAGCAAAGCATGCGTGTAACCAGTCAGAGAAGCTAGATCAAACATATGAGCTACCAGAGGATCATATTTTGTACAATGTCCAATCAGAAGACTTAGCTTATAGGCATAAGCCATCAAAGACTACAACCATTACATATGAACAATTAGAGAAACCGGTTAACACATATGACCAGTTAAAGGAGTCCTATACTCAGGACATACAACCAAAGGAGTCAGAAAAAGTGTATGAATATGCAGAGAAAAAGTATACAGAGTCAGAGGATTCACCAGAAAAGATCATTCCCTATGTAAAACAATCAGATGAGTTACATAACCAGCATGCTCAAGCAGAGGAAACTCCATCAGAGTTAGTAAATTACCAACAAGCACAACCAGAGGAGCCAGATTTCCAACACTCAAAGTCTGGGTTGCCAAATCACCTACAAGCACAGTTCAAAGGTCCAGATTATGAACAACCTCAATCGGAGGCTCCAGATTACCAAAAATCAAAGGAGCCATATTATCAACAAGGGCAATCAGAAGAGCCAAATTATCAACAAGAGCACTCAGAGGAATGCCCTGTTCATCACAAACACTCAGAGGAGTTGTATTACCAACAAGAACACTCAGAAGATCCAAATTATCAACAAGCACAATCAGAGGAGCAAAATTATCCAAAAACACAAACAGAGGAGCTAAATTTCGGATATCAACAACCAGAAAACTTGGAGAATAACAATAACAGCTCAGAAGATTCACAGTTCAACTATTATTCACAACAGTCAAAGCAGACTTTAGAGGGTAAAAGTAAGATGTATGGAGAAAATAATTATAGGTTGACAGAGTCTACAGAGCAAGAGTACATGGATCTTCATACTGTAGAAACAGACAGTGGACATGCTACTTCAGCAAAGCAAGATACAGCTGAGAGCAGACCTGAAAAATACTTGGAGCCACAACATAGGTATAGTTCTCCAGAAGAATACCATCACAACAATGACTCACCATCTGAAACTTCCCATAAGGATTTACTATCTAAAGACCAAGACCTTAGGTATCCTGAGGAAGAAAAGCCAAAGACTTTAGATACTGATTTTGTTGAGCCAGAGAGTGGAAATGTTCTACCAGAGCACCATGAGCATAAAGATTCTGATAGACATTCTCAATTGCATGAATCACATACAGAGGAGTCACATGATTCTCAGGCCCAGGACACATTGGACAAGCATACTTATATTCAAAAAAATATAAATGGACATTCAGGACTTGAAGAATCAGAGCGCAAAGACAATAGGTCAAGTGGACCTAAATTATCAGATGACATCCACAAAGAAAGTCCCGAGGAGATAGTATCAGACACAGGGGAAACTATAGAAGACAGTAATTTTGATTTTCTAGAGGTATGAATTCTACACTTTTTGTTTTTGGTTAGCTAAAGATCTATGTACAACAGTAATACATCTGTTATTTAGGCTTCATGGCATGGCAGAGCCGTGGGTGTAAACTTGTCCGGAAGGACACACTCACTGTGGCTTCATGCTTTAGGGGCGTAGGCCCTACCATATGGTGCTTCATATGACACCATATTATGGAGACAATCAGAGACATACAAAGGTACAATGGGGCCTGTTACGGATATCTGACACTCCAGCTGAGTAAATCCGTACAGCGTCTCCCGAAAACCAAGTAAATCTGAAGGTGTTGTGAAGATTTAGCTCCCAATCCCCCACAAACAGGAGCCAAGACTTCAGGAAGGGGGTAAAAATGATCAACTTTATTGATGGCCACAGCTCAGCCTTTTATCAAGTCCTCCAGCAAGGGTTACTCCAACGGGGCCCTTGTGGGGAACAGGCACACAAAATACAGTGACCAATCAATATACAGTAAGATATAACACACTCCCACATGAACAGTAAAATCTCTCCTCTCTATCCTGGAGATAATTGGATAAAGGGGCCGGACATAGTTCCATGCGGTCGATGACCAAGACCCTTGTGTTTGCTAAATGTATCACAGGCAATATCCATTGTGTTTGTGGATTGTGTCACGGGCAATATCCATTGTGTTCGCTAATGTCCATTGTGTTCGCTTACTGCGTCACAGGCAGATGAGGTGGTTTGTGTACATTTAAAGGGCGAAATAAGGTTAACTACATGAACAGCAGACGAAATACAAGAGTCTGGACATTCCTAAAACAGGGGTTTTGTCACAGGGCCCTATACATTTCTATAGGCCCATAATACGGCTCCAATGTCTGGACCCATAGTACAGCCATTAAACTTGAACACGAGTCAGTATGTATTCATATCTTGACCACAGACATGCCTAGCAATAATTATGAGAAATAAAATCATGGGGGAATCATCATACATCATTTTATATGTGGTGACTGGAAACCAAAAGTAAATCCTTACATTCGCTCTAATATGAAGACCCACCATGCATCTCCATTGTAGGCAGTGTTGAAAAGGGGCATATACAAGGTAGTAAAAAGGAGGCTGCAGCAATATTGTGCAATGTCAGGCTATGGGCTTGATCATGTCTAGGCTTTTCGACATTGCCTGAGTACCTGACTACTTAGTTCAAACCTTGTCACAGTGCAGATATATAAATCAGGCATTTCATCAAATATGCAATTCTGATTTCCTGCAAATTGAGGCGGGTCCTTAACTCCATATCGTTACTTGAATTTATGTATTTTTGTATCTCACTAGCTTCCATGTGTTATTAATTTATGAAAAGTAACCATGTTTTCAGTATGGTCAAAGGCACCTTGTGGTATTATTTGGTATATATCTATATATATAAAAAAAAGGACGTATATATGTGTGTATGTATGTTCCGCGATCACTCAAAACTGCAACCATCGATTTCAACAAAACTTGTATACACATCCCTTGCTACCTGGAAAGGAATCTTGTGGGGTCACAGCTCTCTAGGACGTACCGTTCCTGAGATATTAAAAAAAAAATGTTTTGCATTAGCCAATAGAAGCCTGCAAGTCTTTCTCTTCATATCCCTTAACTGCCATACATACGGTCACATGTCCCTTATCAGCCAATAGAAGCTCCCAGGCCCTTAGTCTCCACATACACACAGTTTTACTCCAGGTTTCCATAACAACCCAGCCATTTTTCTTCACTGCTGCAGGTCAGCTTTAGGCTAGACTAGAGCTACACGACGACAATAAGTCGTACGACACATAGGGCACAACTACGCTGCTACATGCATCCATCTTGGATGGATTTTTTGCGACTGTCGTGTCGCAGTCGCAGCATGTCGCAGTGCGCCACCATAGCCTATCATTATAAAAATTGTTGCACGACATTGGTACGATAAAATGTCGCACGACACATGTCGTCATGTAGCCCTAGCCTTAAAGGGGCAGGGCGCTGTGGAGGTCACTGTCAAGGGAGCAGGGGCCACTATTACAGGGGTAGGCCGCTGTGCAGGTCACTGTTAAAGGGGCGGGCACTGTGGAGGTCATTGTTAAAGGGGCGGGCACTGTGGAGGTCACTGTTAAAGGGCCGTTCACTGTGGAGGTCACTGTTAAGGGGGCAGGCCGCTGTGCAGCTCACTGTTAAAGGGGCGGACACTGTGGAGGTCACTGTTAAAGGGGTGGGCACTGTGGAGGTCACTATTAAAGGGGCAGGAACTGTGGAGGTCACTGTTAAAGGGGCGAGCACTGTGGAGGTCACTGTTAAAGGGGCAGGCACTGTGGAGGTCACTATTGAAGGGACAGCTGCTGTGAAGGTCACTGTTAAAGGAGCAGGCACTGTGGATGTCACTGTTAAAGGGGCGTTCACTGTGGAGGTCACTGTTAAAGGGGCATTCACTGTGGAGGTCACTGTTAAGGGGGAAGGCCGCTGTGAAGGTCACTGTTAAAGGGGCTGGCACTGTGGAGGTCACTGTTAAGGAGGCAGGGGCCACTATTAAAGGAGCAGCTGCTGTGGAGGTCACTGTTAAGGCAGCAGGGTACTGTGAGGTCACTGTTAAGGGAGCGGGGTACTGTGGAGGTCACTGTTAAAGGGATGGGTGCTGTGGAGATCTCTGTTAAGGGGGTAGGGAACAGTGGAGGACACAGATAAGGGAACGGTCCCCTATGGAGTTCAGTGTTAAGGGGCGGGGTGCTGTAGAGGTCACTGTTAAGGGAGAAGGCCCCTGAGGAGTTCACTGTCAAGGGAGTGGGGTGCTGTGAAACTCAATTTTAAAGGGGCGGGCTGCTGTGAAGGTCAAATTTAAGGGGATGGGCTGCTGTGGAGGTCCCATTTTAAGAAGGCTGGGCACTGTGGGGGGGGGGGGGTCAGTGTTAAGGGGTGGGGGGGCTGTGGACTTCACTGTTATGAGGGATACTGTCGATATCTTTTAACGACACACACAAACATTAAGTGAAATAGATGAAATATACCAGTGCGAAGCCGGTTCCTTCTGCTAGTATCGCTATAATATACACTGTAGAGCTAGTAATACTGGGTAGCTAGGGTAACCCAACAAAAAACTGAAGACATCAACACAGGTGCATTCTTACTGCATCTCACTACATCTGTTTGCCATCTACAGAGCAACATGTGCTTTTGGCTGAGACTTTATTTAATGCACACCCTGTTTATTTTTGTCTGGGGATATACCTGGACAATTACCTTCTGTTATCATATACTGTATAAGCCACAGTGTTTTTGGAGCCCTTTTCCATTACTGACAAAACCAAAAATTGCATAGCATGTTCTAACAGTCATTTGTCAAATGGTGGGTAGAAATGGCAAGCAGAGACTTGACTGGATGTTATACTGATCTTGCCTGTAAATAGTAGGGCCTATTAGACTGTATGATGATCGCCTTGTATAATCGAGCAGCCAATCAGCCGATGAACGAACAAACGCTTGTTCATTAGCTGATAGGCATCTTTCATAGGGATAAAAGATGCCTATTATTGCCAGCACAACTACCTGTGTAATCAGCAGTGTGCTGCCGATAATGAATAGAATAATAGCAATGGAACGAGGCGCAGACATAGTGGAGTGCGTCTTGACTTAGGGGGAAGACCGCAGGCTAGGAAAGGGTTACTGGGTGGAAGTGTGTTGAGGGTTGGGTTCAGGTGAATGGGGTGGAGTAGCAAGTTCGCGGGCAGTATATAGGTTGGGGGTGGAGTTTGTGAGTCAGTTGCCAGTGTAAGTTGGAGTGTTTAGGGCCAGGATGTCGTCGCTGGAGGAGCTATTGGAAGCGGTCCGGGCTGCAGTGCAGGTGCATGGAGCTGAGCGCTTGCAGCAGACCATACAGGCTGCGCTGATCCCCCCTACTACGGCGGCCTTACCGGCGCGCCCACACAGGACCAGGAGGTCGGGTCCCCCAGAGCGCCTGAGTCCGGAGCCTACGCCGCGGGTACGTCGTCGCCTCAGAGGCCCCCTTATGTCCCCTCCGCTGCAGTCTGTGGAGCCTGTGCCCTGTCCGGCGCCCAGACGCAGCGGGAGGAGTGTATCGGCGCGGAGCAGGTCAGCGGGAGAAGGGCGGGATGGTCCCGGCCCAGTCTCCCAGGCGGCGAGAGGAAGGGAGCGCAGACAGGCGGGTGTCTCCTCACAGGTGCGGCGTGGTGAGGAGCGAACCCAGGCGGCCTTACCGTTGGAGAGGAGGAGCAGCGCGGTCGGGCGGTCCGGTAATCGGGGCCTTGCATCGGTCAGAGAAGAGAGGTCTTCTGCGCCGCGGCCGGCGACTTCCGGTCGGCGGCAGGCCAGCGCTGGAAACAGGGAGCAGGGAGAGGCTGAGATGGACGAGCGTGCGTCGCGCCCCCTGGCGGTGGGGCGGCGATATTGCGGCATCGCAGGGAATGTGGCTGGGGCTCAGTCTCCTGGCATCGTGTCGCTTGACGCGGCTCACAGCCCTCCTGCTGTGGGGCCTGTAATTATGATGGGTGGCAGAAGAGACATTGTGCGGCCTTGTGATGAGGCCAGTGCGGCAGTCAATCTAGCGGGAGACGGTCAACTGCAGCTGCAGGGTGACGGGGAGCTGTCACCACTAGAAGATGGAGAAGTCGGCTCAAATGAAGAATTGGCGGCAGGCGCTGTGGACTTTCCTCTGGAGGACGACGCCGTGCCGGGCAGGATGGACGCACTACTGAGGACACCTGGGAGGAGTTCTGCGGCTGCCGGAGAAGCTATCCGGGGACGGCCAGGTGAGAGATCGACGGGTCAGAATATTGTTGGGGGAGGTGGGGTTGATGCTTCTCATAATGCGGGGGGTTCTGATGTTTTAGTGCGGGATGTGTTGTCAGGCATGATGTCATTGTTGTCACGGCTGGGTACGGGATCTGCTGCGTCCCCGGTGCCAGTCTGGGCTCCGTCGCAGGCGGGGTTGTTGGAACAGGGGCCGGTGCGGGGTTTATTGGGGGCAGTAGAAGATCGTGCAGCGGCTAGTACCCAGGGATCTGGGGCGGTTGCGGGTATTAGGGGAGACATGGGTGATGGCGTTCGGCTGGCGGATGCCGCAAAAGGGGAGATTTATGTATGTTTTGAGGGGCCGTTGGGGGCTCACTTGAAGCTGGAGGTGAAGGATAAGATATGGAGGGATGAATACGTGGAAATTTTTTCACTGCTTCCATTGGAGAAATTTAATTTAGATAGGGGGAAGCCAGACGAGAGTAAGAAGGAGGAGGAGGAGAGGAGGCGGTATAGGCTTATTCCGCGTACCTTTCAAAACTGGCTGCAGGCCTTTGCAATTCTGGCTAGCGTGGTTGGGGAAAAGGCGCCGGAGCATTGCTCCGCACTCTTTTGCTATATGGATGCTATTGGTGAGGCGCATCGGACGTATGGGGGTGTTGCGTGGCTTAGGTATGACGAGCAGTTCCGGCAGCGGAAGGCGGTCAGGCCTAGCATTCGTTGGGACCATAAAGACATTGGTCTGTGGATGCGGTTGATGGCGGCACCTAGGATGGGCCCTCAGCCCTTTCGTGGAACGGCCGGGGGCACCTCGGCATCAGAGTCACATGGGGGTAATAGGAAGGGATGTTGCTGGCAATACAACGAAGGGCATTGCAGGTTCTTGTCGGATTGCCGGTACAAGCATGAATGCTCCGGTTGCGGCGGCTCCCATAGTTTGTCGCGATGTTTCAAGCGTGGCAAGGGTAAGGGACCCGAGGTTGTGCAGAAGAGGGGTGACGCCGGTGAGGGTGGAAGAGATGGTGCCCTATTTAAAGAAGTATCCAGATAAGGATGTGGCGCAGTTGTTGTTGGCTGGGTTTACGGAGGGTTTTGTTATTCCGTGTGGTTTGGTAGGGCCGAAACGGGCACTCCGGAATTTGTCATCGGCGCTGCGCCATCCGGCAGTTGTGAGGAGTAAGATTGATGGGGAGGTCACTGCCGGAAGGGTCGTGGGTCCTTTTTCCGCGTGCCCGTTGCCGGATTTGTGGGTTTCCCCTTTGGGCTTAGTCCCTAAGAAGGAGCCTAATAAGTTTCGGCTTATTCATCACTTGTCCTATCCGTTAGGGGGGTCAGTGAATGATGGTATAGCGGATGAGTTGTGTTCCGTTTCGTACACGTCTTTTGATGAGGCAGTACGGTGGGTCCGGCGTTTTGGGCAAGGCGCCCTGCTTGCGAAAACGGACATCGAGGCCGCTTTTCGTTTGCTGCCTATTCATCCCGATAGCGTGCATTTACTTGGTTTTCAGTGGGATGGCAGTTATTATGTTGATTGTTGTTTGCCGATGGGTTGTGCGATTTCGTGTTCATTGTTTGAATCGTTTAGTTCTTTTCTGGAATGGGTGGTAAAACAGGAGGCGGGATGGAGTTCGGTTTTGCACTACCTGGATGATTTCTTGTTTTTGGGTCCGGCTGGGTCCAGAGTGTGTGCTGTTCTGTTGCATACCATGGAAAGGGTGGCTGCGCGCTTCGGTATTCCGCTGGCTGCGGACAAGACGGAAGGCCCTTCCACGGTGATAAAGTTTTTGGGTATCGAGATTGATAGTGTGGCTATGGAATGTCGTTTGCCTGAGAACAAGGTGTCTGATTTGTTGGATGAGGTTGTGCTCTTGCGGAAGGTGAAGAAGGTTCAGCTTAAGCGGGTTCAATCGGTTTTGGGTAAATTGAACTTTGCGTGTCGCATATTGCCGATGGGGCGGGTTTTTTGTCGTCGTTTGGCGCTTGCGACTGCGGGGGTTACTGCCCCGTTTTACTACTTGCGTTTGCCAGCAGCAGTGAAGGATGATTTGGCGGTATGGGAGACATTCCTGGCAGAGTACAATGGGCGGTCTATGTGGATGGAGGCAGTAATTAGTAATGTGGATTTGGAATTGTTCTCTGATGCATCAGGTTCGTGTGGATATGGTGTTTTTTGCAGGGGACAATGGAGTGCTGGGGCGTGGCCGGCTGAATGGAGGGAGGCGGGTTTTCTTACGAACTTGGCTTTGTTGGAGCTTTTTCCTATTGTTTTGGCTACTGAGTTGTGGGGGGACTGGCTCAGGAATCGGCGGGTTCGCTTTTACTGTGACAATATGGGTGTGGTGCAGGCGATCAATAGCCAAACGGCGAACTCGCCTCCGGTGTTGAATTTACTGAGGCATCTTGTATTGCGGGGTTTGCAGTTGAATGCATGTTTTGTTGCGGTTCATGTTCCTGGAGTTGATAACTCACTCGCCGATTCCCTTTCTCGTTTTCAGTGGGATCGTTTCCGCAGTTTGGCGCCGGGTGCCGAGTTACAGGGGTTGCCTTGCCCCCAGTGGCTCTGGAGCGTGGCCTTGGGGTATCGGCAGGCTTGATTAGGCAGTCTCTTAGTGGAGGTACGTGGTCGGCCTATTCATCAGTGTGGGCGTTGTGGGAGGAGTTGATCGAGCAGGTAGGTGGTAGTAGTTCAGTAGAGGATTTTAAGACATTATTGGTTTTTTGGGTAGGTCAGTCTTACGCAGCGGGTTTGTCGTTTTCGGTGGCATCTAAGAGGGTGGCGGCTGTTGCCTTCTGGTTGCGCTTGCGTGGACTGGCTGACGTGTCTAAATGTTTTATGGTGCGGCAAGCTTTAAAGGGTTACCGTCGCTGTGCGTTGCGTAAGGATAGTCGTAGGCCGGTTTCGTTTAGTGTGTTGCAGATGCTATGGAGGGTGGCTGAGTCCGTTTGTGTGTCGGCGTATGAAGTGTGTTTGTTTAGGGCTGCCTTTGCGTTGGCCTTTTTTCGGGGCATTTCGTATATCGGAATTGGTGGCAGCGAGTCGCATGGGCGGTGGTGGTTTGTTGTGGGAGGATGTTTGGATTGTAGACGGTGCTTTGAGATGTATGCTCCGTAAGTCTAAGACTGATCAGGAGGGTAAGGGTGTGGTCTTGTGGCTTAGGCCGTTATTGGGGTCAGTTTTTTGTCCTGTGCATTGTGTGAAGGAGTTTTTGGAGTTGCGTCCTGGCGGTGCGGGTGCGTTGCTGGTTCATAGGGACGGTTCGCGGTTGTCGCGTTTCCAATTTGTGGCTGTCTTCAGGAAATGTTTGTCTGCCGCGGGTCTTCCGGCTAAGGATTTTGCATCTCACTCATTCAGGATTGGCGCTGCGACCGAGGCTTCCAGGTGGGGTTTGGGGGAGGAGGTTATAAAACGTATCGGGCGCTGGGAGTCCGATTGTTTTCGGTCATATGTTAGGCCTCATCTGTTATAGTGTTGCAATGTGGAGTTAGTCGGTGTCTGTTCTATATTGATTGGGAGTTTGCAGTGCTATTTTGACTATGTTTGTTTTTTACAGGGGCGGCGCCTTGCTTGGCATGGATTTTCGGGCATTCGTATGTCTACTGGGGGGCCTTACGAGCGGATGTGCGGCGGAACGGTCGTCAGTTAGGTTTTCCGATGGAGGATTTGCTGGTCAGGTGGATTGGTTTGAGGGGGCTTCTTTGGGGGCGCGTTTTGCCCGAGATCCATACCAATGTACTGTTAGATCGCCTGCCTGATATCTTAGTTCTTCATGCGGGGGGTAATGATTTGGGGGTTCGGCGGTCCCGCGATGTGATACGGGATATCAAGTTAGACGTTTTGCGTTTGATGTCGGATTTTCCGGATTTGCTGGTGGTGTGGTCAGAGGTGGTTGCGAGGAGCAGTTGGCGGTTTGCCAGGTCGGTGGAGCGGCTCAATAAAGCGCGGGCCAAGTTGAACAAAGAGGTGGGTCGTTTTGTTCGCAGACAGGGTGGTCTGGTGGTCCGACATCAGGAATTGGAGGCTGCATCGCCTCAATTTTTGAGACCCGATGGTGTGCATCTTAATGATGTAGGGATTGATATGTGGGCTTTAGGCATTCAGGAGGGTCTGGAAACGGCCCTGAGGGTGTGGCGGGACGCCCACAGGTGATGTGTCATCGGTGGTCGTCTGTGGCTGATTGATATGGGATCCTGGAGGAGCAATACAATGGTTTAAGAGATGCAGGACATGTTGGAGCCTGTGTCTCATGTGGATGGTGATTGCCGAGGATGGGGCTCCTGTTTGGGCTAAAAGGCCTACAGGAGGAGATACATGGATACTTCAAGGATTTGGTGCCCTTGGGTCGGTGAGTGCGGCCAAGGGTAACCTTGATGTATAAGGAGAGAAGTTTAAGGAAGATACCGCTTGTTTGGGTTGCCCTCCAGGATCCTTGTTACGGTATAGTTGCTCATAAGGTTGAAGTATGTGTTAAAATGCTTGTTAGTATTATTGTTATTATTATTATTGTGTGTGTATAATAAAGTTGGCCGTAATGGTCATTTTACCAAACCAAGAAGGTTTCTGTGTGGTTATTGGAAAGGAAGGGGTTTGGTAAGGACAGCCGGAGGATAATTCTTCCATCCTAGTAAGTCATAATAGCAATGGAACGAGGCGCAGACATAGTGGAGTGCGTCTTGACTTAGGGGGAAGACCGCAGGCTAGGAAAGGGTTACTGGGTGGAAGTGTGTTGAGGGTTGGGTTCAGGTGAATGGGGTGGAGTAGCAAGTTCGCGGGCAGTATATAGGTTGGGGGTGGAGTTTGTGAGTCAGTTGCCAGTGTAAGTTGGAGTGTTTCCCGCCCGCCCGCCCTTGATTGGGTTGAAGGGGGGTATAAGGGATGAAGGTGGAATGGTGGCTGATTGATATGGGATCCTGGAGGAGCAATACAATGGTTTAAGAGATGCAGGACATGTTGGAGCCTGTGTCTCATGTGGATGGTGATTGCCGAGGATGGGGCTCCTGTTTGGGCTAAAAGGCCTACAGGAGGAGATACATGGATACTTCAAGGATTTGGTGCCCTTGGGTCGGTGAGTGCGGCCAAGGGTAACCTTGATGTATAAGGAGAGAAGTTTAAGGAAGATACCGCTTGTTTGGGTTGCCCTCCAGGATCCTTGTTACGGTATAGTTGCTCATAAGGTTGAAGTATGTGTTAAAATGCTTGTTAGTATTATTGTTATTATTATTATTGTGTGTGTATAATAAAGTTGGCCGTAATGGTCATTTTACCAAACCAAGAAGGTTTCTGTGTGGTTATTGGAAAGGAAGGGGTTTGGTAAGGACAGCCGGAGGATAATTCTTCCATCCTAGTAAGTCACAAAATGAGGGCGCAATCACTGCGGTAGAAATTGTTCCTACCGCATTCAGTTTGCATCACCCTATATACTCAGGCCACTGCAAATGATCGCCAATGGATATGCTCCCCTCGATTGATTGTCGCTAGAGATGAGCGAATCGAAGTTGACGAAGTGGAATTCGATCAAAATTTCAGGAAAAATTAGATTTGCGCCGAATCCAAAATTCCTCACGCTTCCTAAAATGGCTGCTGCACATATTAGGTCATAGAGCAAAGAACTCTGGGAATGGGATCACCCACAATGCCATGCATGCAGCCAATCAGCCGCCAGCCGGGCGATGTCACAGCCCTATAAATAGCCTCAGCCATCTTGGATTTAGCCATTTTCCAGTGTACTTAGTACAGGGAGAGACGTTAGCAGGCGCTAGGGAAAGTGCTAGGAAAGACTGTGTAGGGAAAGGATAGGGAGGAATTATTCCACAGTATTGAAGCAGAACAGGGTCCAATAGGGGAGTGTACAGCCTGGGTAATAGGAACAATCCTATTACACCTTGCTGCACTGACTGGGGATCTAAATTGCAATTATACTGCTGCTTTCAGGTTTGCAATAGATTATACCTCTGTAATTCCAGCAAATCGCTTTCTTTATTGGGGTGCAAGTGCTGTGTGATACAGCTATTAACAGAGTGTATTACTAGGAAATATTTCTATGTCTTATTAGCCCTTGTGCGGTGCAGTTATACAGTCAGGTCCATAAATATTGGGACATGGACACTGTAATTCCTACACCGTTCACCTGAATTGGATGTAAATACCCTCAAATTAAAGCTGACAGTCTGCAGTTACAGCGCATCTTGTTCGTTTCAATTCAAATCCATTTTGGTAGTGTATAGAGCCAAAAATGTTAGAATTGTGTCGATGTCCCAATATTTATGGACCTGACTGTATATTCTAAAGCCTTTTTTGGCGTGTATAAGTGGGGAAAAAAGGGCTTATTTGCCATTCAGCGGTGCAGTGATATGTTCTAAAGTCCTTTTTGGGGTGTATTAGTGGCAAAAAAGAGATTATTTGCTGTTCAGTGGTGCAGTTATATGTTCTAAAGCTTTTTTGGTCGTTCAGCGGTGCAGTTATGTAAAGCTTTTTTGGCGTGTATTAGTGGCAAAAAAAAGTATTATTTGCCGTTTTGTGGTGAAGTGAGAAAATTGCAGCACTTTTTGGTGTCTATTAGGCCTCATGCACACGACCGTTGTGTGCACCCGTGGCCGTTGTGCCGTTTTCCGTTTTTTTTCGCGGACCCATTGACTTTCAATGGGTCCGTGGAAAAATCGGAAAATGCACCGTTTTGCAGCCGCATCCGTGATCCGTGTTTCCTGGCCGTGAAAAAAATATGACCTGTCCTATTTTTTTCACGGCCAACGGTTCACGGACCCATTCAAGTCAATGGGTCCGTGAAAGAACACGGATGCACACAAGATTGGCATCCGTGTCCGTGATCCGTGGCCGTAGGTTAGTTTTTATACAGACGGATCCGAAGATCCGTCTGCATAAAAGCTTTTTCAAAGCTGAGTTTTCACTTTGTGAAAACTCAGAACCGACAGTATATTCTAACACAGAAGCGTTCCCATGGTGATGGGGACGCTTCTAGTTAGAATACACTACAAACTGTGTACAAGACTGCCCCCTGCTGCCTGGCAGCACCCGATCTCTTACAGGGGGCCGTGATCAGCACAATTAACCCCTTCAGGTGCGGCACCTGAAGGGGTTAATTGTGCTGATCACGGCCCCCTGTAAGAGATCAGGGCTGCCAGGCAGCAGGGGGCAGACCCTCCCCCCCTCCCCAGTTTGAATATCATTGGTGGCCAGTGCGGCCCCCCCCCCCTCTATTGTAATAATAGGTTGGTGGCCAACAGTGTGCGCCCCCCCCCTCCCTCCCTCTATTGTAATAATTCGTTGGTGGCACAGTGTGCGCCCCCCATCGGCCCCCCCTTCCTCTATAGCATTAACAACATTGGTGGCCAGTGTGCGGCCTCCAATGTTGTTAATGCTATAGAGGGAGGGGGGGGCCAATGGGGGGCGCACACTGTGCCACCAACGATTTATTACAATAGAGGGAGGAAGGGGGGGGCGCACACTGTGCCACCAACGAATTATTACAATAGAGGGAGGAAGGGGGGGGGCACACTGTGCCACCAACGAATTATTACAATGGAAGGGGGGGGGCCGCACTGGCCACCAATGATATTCAAACTGGGGAGGGGGGGGGTCTGCCCCCTGCTGCCTGGCAGCCCTGATCTCTTACAGGGGGATATGATAGTACAATTAACCCCTTCAGGTGCGGCACCTGAGGGGTTAATTGTGCTGATCCCGGCCCCCTGTAAGAGATCGGATGCTGCTAGGCAGCAGGGGGCAGTCATGTACACAGTTTGTAGTATATTCTGACTAGAAGCGTCCCCATCACCATGGGAACGCCTCTGTGTTAGAATATACTGTCGGAAATGAGGTTTCACGATCTAACTCATATCCGACAGTATATTCTAACATAGAGGCGTTCCCATGGTGATGGGGACGCTTCAAGTTAAAATATACCATCGGATTGGAGTAACCTCCGATCCTATGGTATAAAAGGGACTCCAGACTTTACATTGAAAGTCAATGGGGACGGATCCGTTTGAAATGGCACCATATTGTGTCAACGTCAAACGGATCCGTCCCCATTGACTTGCATTGTAATTCAGGACGGATCCGTTTGGCTCCGCACGGCCAGGCGGACACCAAAACGACTTTTTTTTCATGTCCGTGGATCCTCCAAAAATCAAGGAAGACCCACGGACGAAAAAACGGTCACGGATCACGGGAAAACGGAACCCCGTTTTGCGGACCGCAAAAAAATACGGTCGTGTGCATGAGGCCTTAGTGGCAAAAAAAAAGTATTATTTGTCGTTCAGCAGTGCAGTTATATGTTCTAAAGCCTTTTTTGGCGTATATTAGCTGAAAAAAAGCTTATTAGCCATTGTGGGGTGAAGTGAGAAAATTAGAGCACTTTTTGGCGTGTATTAGTGGCAAAAAAAAGTATTATTTGCAGTTCAGCGGTGCAGGTATATGTTCTAAAGCCTTTTTTGGTGTGTATTAGTGGGAAAAATAAAGGGTTTATTAGCCGTTGTGTGGTGAAGTGAGAAAATTACAGCCTTTTTTGTCGTGTATTAGTGGCAAAAAAAAAGTATTATTTGCCGTTCAGCAGTGCAGTTATATGTTCTAAAGCCTTTTTTGTCGTGTATTAGTGGCAAAAAAAAAGTATTATTTGCCATTCAGCAGTGCAGTTATATGTTCTAAAGCCTTTTTTGGCGTGTATTAATGGTAAAAAAAAGTATTATTTGCCGTTCAGCTGTGCAGTTATATATATGCCTTTTTTGGCATGTATTAGTCGGAAAAAAAGGGCTTATTAGCCGTTGTGTGATGAAATGAGAAAATTACAGTCCTTTTTGGCATGTATTAGTGGCAAAAAAAAAATGATTTTCCGTTCAGCAATCCAGTTATATATTCTAAAACCTTTTTTGGTGTGTATTAGTGGGGGTGGGGGGGAAAGGGCTTATTAGCTGTTGTGTAGTGAAGTGAGAAAATTACAGCCCTTTTTGACGTGTATTAGTGGCAAAAAAAAGTATTATTTGCTGTTCAGCGGTGCAGTTATATGTTCTAAAGCCTTTTTTGGCGTGTATTAGTGGAAAAAAAGGGCTTATTAGCCGTTGTGTGGTGAAGTGAGAAAATTACAACCCTTTTTGGCGTGTATTAGTGGCAAAAAAAATATGATTTGCCGTTCAGCGATCCAGTTATATATTCTAAAGCCTTTTTTGGCATGTATAAGTGGCAAAAAAAAGTATTATTTGCCGTTGTGTGGTGAAGTGACAAAATTACAGCCTTTTCTGGGGTGTATTAATTTCCTTTTTATTTATTTTATTTACTTATTTGATCTGACAGTATGTCAGGCCCTTAACAGGGGGGGGGGAGGGAAAGGCCCAAATGTTTCTGGCGCAGGCACAGGTCGCAGCAGAGTAAGGGGGCGTTGCAGCAGGGGTCACTTTGGGAGGCCTGAGCTCCCAGTGTCATCTAGCGGTCGTGTCTTGACCAGCAACCCAGCAGTTCTTGAATGGTTGACTCGGTCATCCACTTTGACCCAAGTGACATCAGACACCCCCAGCCAAGAGTCGGGCTTAGCTCCACTATACAGCAAGGACGAGCTACTAGAAGACAGTCAGCAGCTACTGCCCAGCCAAGATCTCGTTTGTATGGGCGAACGGAGTCACACAGGGCAGGAACTGCTCCATGTCCTATGTTCAATCTGGTTGTCAAGCGGTTCCTGAAGTCTTCCATCCATCTGCAAGACATCCTAAAAATGGCCAGGAAACTTTGCATGCACTTCAGCCACTCGTACACCGCTAAGCACACCCTCCTTGAGCTACAGAAGCAGAACGGCCTCCCCCAACATAGGGTGATATTCAACGTTTCCACCCATTGGAATTCCACCCTCCATATGTTAGACCGACTATACGAACAGCGAAAGGCCATAAACGATTTCTTGATGATCCAAGCGGATAGGAGTACTCCCCTGTGTAACTTCGTTGTCAGCCAGTGGCAGCTCATGCGTGACACCTACAGTTTGCTCGGGCCCTTTGAGGATGCCACGTTATTTGTCAGTTGCCAGGACTAAGGATCAACAACGTCATTCCACTGCTTCATATCCTGGAACAGATGCTGGTAAATCTGGCTGGTCAGGGGACTGGAGACATGGCGCCTACATCTCACAGCCACATGAGCCCTGGGTGGCTTAACTGGAGGAGGAGGACATTGGAGCACAAGCAATGTGTAGCGAAATGGGTGATTTTTCTACACAGGTGACAGGATAGGAGGAGCAGGAGCAGCCGGAGGAACAAGAGGGAGATGAGGAAGATGAGGCAGATGACCCAGGCACACAATGGCAGTATGCAGTGGAGATGGAGGCAGGGAGTCCCTCCGAGTCACTTGCGCAAATGGCCCACTGCATGCTCACTTGCTTGGGTAGTGACAGCCTAATTGTCACCATTCGGCAAAGGGATGACTTTTGGCTCTCCACCTTGTTGGACCCTCGCTACCGGTCCAAAAAGGGGGTCTTTTATTACACCTGCTGTGAGGGAAGACAAACTGAAAATACTCTTTCATGCTACAGTAGGATCTTGGGCCTCTGCACAGTTCTTTATACCTGGCGCTAACATCGACCTGTAAGGCTGAGTTCACACTTGAGTTATTTGGTCAGTTTTGGCCCTGTAACTGCCCAAATAAGTGAAGTGTGCAGTGATTCTAAGAGCGACACATGTCATGTGCATGTCATACTGAAAACAGTATTGTTTCACTACCACAGCAGACTCCCTATGCGTGGTACTGCAAGGCACAGTGTTCTACACCACTATACAGGCTCTCTGCAGCCAGGAAATAGCTGTTTTTTTTAACACGATTCACCGCAAATAAATTCGGATCAAATCGAATCTATTCGGAAAATTCGGCGAACCGGCCGAATCGAACTTTTGAGAAATTTGCGCATCTATAATGGCCGCAGTCCCTGAAGATTGGCCAGTGTAATACCATCATTAATCCTTGTAAGACTGCATGTTGTAAATAACAGTTGGCCACTATGATCAGGAGATATATCCTTAACATGGATAACTGGTCTTTAGACAATTTTTTAGGGAAAGGAGAACTCCTTTAAACCAACATAACAAAAATGTGTGCCCCTAGACCAAACCAATTAGTAAAACATGAACCACAAGATTAAAGAGTGATGGTCCCTAATAATGTGATCAGGAAGTAATGAGATCATAATTATCAAGTGTAAGAAGGTACCTGGAATCATCGTGGATGGAAGGTATGTGTCACCGAGGTTCCTGGCCTCGGTGAAGTAAGAGCCGGTATTTTATGTGTCAGCAGCAGCTATTGCTAATTGACACCTTGAGATTTAGCATGGCTGTCATAGCTGATCCGAGACGGCTCCTACTGGGAGTAGTCAAAGTGCTGGGTGGGTGACTACTCCCCATGTTCCAGGCCGGGTTTTGCCAGGCATAAAAACCAGCCAGCACTGCCAGGTGGGATGGATTTACCTCCCTCTGACAGTGGAGCTCAGGAGTCTGTGTGCTGTGAACTGAGCTCTGTGCTGGGATTTGAGGTTTGAGCCGGGCTGGAGGACTCAGGTCCCTCTAAAGGCGAACAGGCCGCCTATGGACTTGATGAGGCTGAACTGCTAACAGGATGTGAATTAACACCCAGGAGAAAAGGTGACTTTTATTGTTTATGGTCTTTCCTTGTGTGTGAACAAACACCAAGCCACCTGCGTTTTGTGATACACCTTATCTGCACTTTGTTATACACCAATGTGGGAATAAACACCACTGTTTGATTCAAGAACTGTGTACTCTGCCTCTATACTGCATCTACTAGTCCTAACTACCAGAGCGAATCCCCACAATAAAGAGTCAGGTGTATGCGTTGCACAAAGTCTTATTTAGGGACAACAATGTTGAGTCTTCATATCAAGGCATCCAGAAAGCTCCAGTGATCTGAGAAGATATTAAATCTAATAACGCTACAGCCTGTCCACATAGTGGGAGAAACACCTCTTGTCCCTTCCATGTGCGTGTTATTTTATCAGCTGAACCATTATAGGCGAGGTAGGATCTTGGATACTGGACTGCATTGCATTAGAGGGTTTGTCCCACTAAAAATATTCTACAATTTTCAAACCAGCATCTAAATCTGAAAATTTTTGTAATTGTATGTAATAAAAAATGTATTATAGCTTGTAAGTTATTCAACGAAGGCTATCTGTGTAGCGCCACCTGCTGTTTGCTCTTTTTCTAATTTCTCTGTCCACCTCACTGAGATGGATGCAGATACTCAGTTCCATCCTTTAACTGCCACCAGCCACAGCAAACTTGCCTGAGAAAGGATACGCCCCTGAGCTACCAGCTTTAAATAAATATAGCAGAGCAATTAAAACAATGAATGGGGAGATCTCTAGATCCATTTGAGGTACAGAGCTGGTTCTAGCTTTCTTAGAAAGACAATGCGTTGTACTACATGATGTCTGATTTTCATTTTTTACATTAGTTGTGGGATAAACCCTTTAATGATTGGTATAGGAGAGACCGTTGCCAAAGTCTGAAAGAGGGATTGGTTCCATTCTGAAAGACAGTATTTGTTGCTTTAGTTTGCAATAATATGGAACAATTACAATACTTCACTGCCACTGCCACTTTGTCTCCAACTTGATCTGCTCAGCTTTTCCAGGTGGTCACATCATCTATGGGTTGGCCAGGTAGCATGTGATGAAATCCAAGCAGAGCCATCAGGAAAAGAAGTGGAAACATTGCTTCTAGTGGAGAATATCTCCATAACATGGCTTCATTCAGAGCGCCATGTGTCAGGGCCTGGAATACCTTCATAATATGGGACCACATGGTCTCTGTGTGCCTGAGGCCTAACGTTACTATGCTAAGGATGAGGCAAATAGACATTTTAAGGTTATACTCATGCTTCAGTTATGATAATTTACAGTTTTGAGATTATACATTTTTTCCATGCATCAACTTTTCAGTAGCTGTTTTTTTTCCCATTCAGGGCACCAGTGTTTTAGATACGTCATTAATGAGGTCCAGAGCATCTCTTGGCAAAAAAAGATGTCCCAGAACACCTGCAACAGGAACCTGCACATCTCAAGAAGAGGCTGATCCTGAATACTGGATGTTTCGGGACTCCACAGGTATAGAAACTGTAGAACACAAGACATAGGGGGTCATTTACTAACAGAAATTTGTCTATTTTTGGCATATTTATGGCTCAGATTGAGGCGCAAAGGTTATTTGTGCTGCAGTCTGTGACTTTTACCTGCTCACGCCAGGGTCTAAAAAAGGGGGCGTGGTGTTGGCGGGGAATCGGACAGGCTGGAAAACCCATCTCATTTATCATTTTCTAAGCTTGTTTTAGGCATAGAAAATGGTCTACATTTAAGCCAGCAAGGAAGCTGGCATAGATTTAGACTGGCGGTGGTTGCACCAAAGTTCTGTAGAGGCCGGCGACTCTTCATAACTTCTTTGGATCCACCGCCAGTCTAAAACGCCACCCCCATAGTCTATAAGTTCCTAATGCAAGGAAAGGGCATGTCAAAGGACATACCCACCATTATATTGTAATACAAAAGAAGGAGTGCTATCTATGTATTACCTGCTGAAGATGCTTCCACATTCTGTATAATGCATTTTAATTTTATCACATCCACATTTGCATGGATTTCTAGAGCCAGGAATTTCACCAAAAAAAGACTCTGATAATGAGGAAAAAGAAGAGACATCTGATTCTACACAGAACTCTCCCTCATCAGTAAAATCTCCTACTAAGAAGGGTGGAATATTTTCTGGACTAATCTCACCATCTATACTAAAGGTAAGGAAATGTATGGCACTATAATCTGTATAGGAACCATTGTTTCTGACATCCAGGTGGTGATCTTCCAGGCATCTTAATTTTTTTCTCATGGTCACCACTGAATTAAATGTATGCATTAGGTGGTTTTCAAACTTTTTCAGGCAAAGGAAAGCTAGGCCTGCAAAGAATCCAACAGTAACAAACACAGTACCTTAAAAGGATTGTCCTAGTTATCCTAAAATGTGCCCAACACTACTTAATGCATTAACTGCCTGTTGACCATATACGTAACGTCTGGGTGGGCAACACTTATCTCTGCATTACGTTTCTAAACTTCCTTGCAGCTGCACACAGAGGTCACAGTGATAGCAGGGCTCCTCATAAAGAAGACAGGAATATTTCTTTTACCTGTACTTGCCTTCCCCATCACTGCATACACAGAGCTCAATGAGTGCTGTGTATAGAGATCAGGAAGCAGTGCTTAAGTCCTACCAGTCACATAATTGCTGGGGGCTGGGTATCTGCACAAGCTTCTGGATCTTAGAAGATCCAGATCAGCTCTGCAGTGAAGCTGTACATCCTTGTACAACCTCTTTGGAGTTCTGTATATCTCCAGTTAGTGGGAAAATCAGAAATCAAAGGTACTGTATGCAGGGATGCACCTAGCCTTTCTGCTGCTTGAGGTGAAAATTGAAATGTCTCCCCCATCCCCCGTGCCAAATGACAAATTCTCAATCCAAGCCCTTCTCCCAGCCCTATAAGGACCCTAGTAGAAGTAAGGCACCCTATAGTGCCCCCAGCACTAACAAGGCCCTTCTATAAGGCATCCTTTTAGATCCCCCAGTAGTAATAAGGCCAATCTATAAGGCACCCCTACAGCGTTCTCAGTAGTTATAATGCTCCTATGATGGCCCCTGTAGATATAATGCCCCATGTTGTAACCCCAGTATTTATGAAGCCCCACTGCAATGCACTTCGTAATTATAATGATCCATATAGTGCCCCTGTATTATAATGCCCTCTGTAACAACAATACGTATAATGAACCTCCTCTAGTGCCCATATGTTTAATGCTCCCTGTAGTGCTCCTGCCTCTGTCATAATGCCCACCTGTAGTGCCCGCTGTGTTATAATGCACCCTGTAGTGGTAGAATATATAATCCTCTCCCCCAGTAGTCCCCTTGTAGTACAATGCTCCCTGTAGTGGTAGTATATATACTGCTCTCCCCCCCCTGTAGTCCCCTGTAATATATTGCCCCCCTGTAGTGGTAGAATATATAATCCTCTCCCCCAGTAGTCCCCTTGTAGTACAATGCTCCCTGTAGTGGTAGTATATATACTGCTCTCCCCCCCTGTAGTTCCCTGTAATATATTGCACCCCTGTAGTGGTAGTATATATAATGCTCTTCCACCAGTAGTCCCCCTGTAGTATAGTGCCCCCGAGGTGGTAGTATATGTAATGCTCTCCCCCCTGTTGTCCCCCTGTAGTATAATGCCCAGTAGTGGTGGTATATATAATTCTCTCTCCCCATAGACCCTGTAGTATAAAGTCCCCCCGTAGTGGTAGTATATATAGTGTTCTTCTGGCCTGTGGTTCCCGTGTCCCGGCAGGAAGTTGCGATGACATCACTGCCACCACTTGTGTTGAGTCTCAGGCAGCACAATGATGTGGTCACGAACGCCTCTGTCATGAAACCAGGTGCAGGAGGTTGGATTGATATCATCGTAAACTCCTGCATCGTTCTATTGCCCCACAGGCTTCAGACCTAGTGGCCTGTGGCCTATAAGCCTTAATGGCAGGGTAGGAGACGTAGATTCATGTTCCCCGCTGTAAACTACTGTCCCCTCAGAGGCAGGTCAGCGCCGCCTGAGGCAAGATGCTGATCTCGCCTCATGGCAGATGTGGCTCTGCTTGTATGACCTTAGAGGGAGCACAAAGTGTAAAATAAAAAAATTAATAATTAAAAAACTCCATCATCACACGCCACCCTGCAACTTTTAGCCCCACCACGGGTGAGCATGACCCATACGCCCATATATTAAAATGACCGTAATGGAAAGCGGCCATAATTGAAAAAAAAAAATTCTGTTGCTTGTTGCACTATTAACAAGAAAAATGAAAAAATCTAAGTGAAAAACAGACTATTTTTTATTTACACAAAAATAGTAAAATAAAAATGACATAAAAATAAAGTCCCATTATATCACTGAAAAGGCGCAAAAATTATTGACATAACTGAATGGGGAAAAAAGATATGGCTTCAAAAGATGCATGTACTAAAAAAAGTCATATGCACCTGGTTAGGGATGGTTAACATAAAAAAAAATCAGCACGGCACATGATCACTGCCCCTAATCATTGTCCTTACTACTCAGCGGTCTTTTGTTGTATACCGCTGAGGACAGTGAATGACCGCAGTGGTCACATGCAGTATACCTTTATGTTACCGCTGCAGCCTTGTATATATATAAACAGTGCAAGTAGGACTGGCGCAGCAGCACAGAGAACGGCAAGGGAGAAACAGGTGCCGTATAGGACTATTTTAAAGCATCTCGTTGAGTCAGCACATTTTAGGTGATCTTGGATAACCCCTTTAGAGGCTATGGACACCATTAACATAAATGCATGTATTTGTGGCTGAAAAGTAACATTGCAACATTTTTTTAAATGTTGCAATGTGTGGGTATGACCACAAGCAACAGAAGTTCTAATGTAGAATTTCTGCTGATGATTTTGATGGGTTTTCATAGCAAAATTCAAAATGAATCTGCAGCAAAGTCTAGATGTTTTACATACAGATTTGTCCTGGATTTTGCCACAGACTTCAGCCTTTGCATTACAAAAGGTGAAATATGCATTGGAAGTCTGCAGCATAATTTGAAATGCTGCGGATTAAAAATTCTCACCACAGGACAATTAGCACTGCAGATTTGTTTAGGGCCTCATGCACACGAACATATGCGTTTTGCAGTCCGCAAGTATAGGACATGTTCTGTGTTTTTGTGGAACGGACATACGGATGCAGAAAGCACATAAATCATCCTGTGCGTGTTTTCTGTATCTATATGTCCTTACCGCAAGAAGACTATGGGAACATTTATTAAGACCAGCGAAATATACACCGGTCTTAATCCCTCTGTGGAGGCGCCAAAGTTTTACATGCACTAAAGTCTACATCATTTTGTCTCTTTCTGGCACTGGCTGTGCGACATGCTTTAAACTACGTTATCTCCCTTGCTGGCGTAGTTTAAGGCCATTTTCCACGCCATCAAATAATGAATGAGACAGGCCGGCCAGCCCTCTTTCCCACCCACGTCACACCCCCTTTTTCCACATCTGCGTTTGTTGCAAAACACCTTTGCAACTAAATCTACGACCTAATTACGCCAAAACTGGTGTAAGGCCTCATGCACACGGCCGTTGTTTTGGTCCGCATCCGAGCCGCAGTTTTGGCGGCTCGGATGCGGACCCATTCACTTCAATGGGGCCGCAAAAGATGCGGACAGCACTCCGAGTGCTGTCCGCATCCGTTGCTCCGTTCCGTGGCCCCGCAAAAAAAAAAATAACATGTCTTATTCTTGTCCGCGCTTTGCGGACAAGAATAGGCAGTTATATTAAAGGCTGTCCGTGTCGTTCCGCAGATTACGGAATGCGCACGGACGATATCCGTGTTTTGCGGATCCGCAATTTGCGGACCGCAAAACACACCATGGTCGTGTGCATGTAGCCTAAATCAGATTATAAAAAATGACCGCCTATGTCTGCAAAATGCGGACCAAGAATCCATTGAAAACAATTGGTTTGCAAATAAAATGCAGATGGCACCTGGACTGCATCAGAATTTTGCAGACCGCAACATGGATACGGTCGTGTGCATGGGGCCTTAGTCCTATCCACTGTGATGCTACTGTAAACTGCTGTGGATCTGTGCGACACAAATCTGCTGCTGCAAATTTGCAGCATATACATCCTTTGTGGGCATACTCTTTCTGCAGCTTCTACGCCTCACATTATGCTAAGTGAGCTCCAGGCCGTGCTCGTTCTGCTCAGTTCAAAACCTGCATGGATGTGGTATATCATATACCGATACAGGCTTAAAGTAGAGCAGAGCAAGCAAAATCAAGAGCTCCCATGGCACATCGCTGCTCCTGCCTGTGCATGTGATTATGCAGAGCTTTTAGCGAGCGGTGCTGGTACAGGCAGGAGTAGAGCCGTGTGTGCTGCTGCCTATACAGTGCTCACTGCAGCCCCAGTACACCGCCAATCTGCCAGTGGTGAATGAGTATACAGACTCCCAAGCGCTATTTTTCTAGGAAGAAAATAAAAAAATCTACTGCAAAAATTACAATAGGTTTTAATAAAGTTCAGTTGGGAGTTTAGCTACACAATTTTTGGTGCAAATTGCAGCAGAATTCTAGCACATTTTCACCCAAAAAAAATCTATGTGTGCAATTGGTCAGCTACTCAGAAATCGATAATGACTATTTGGATATATTGCAGGGCCGCTTGAAATCTCGAAATAAAGAAAAGGATAAAGAGAAAAATGAAGACGAAGCTGCAAAAGCTGAAGCAAAGGAAAGCCAAGAGCCAACATCTCCTGGGAAAGACAAATCAGACTCCTCCAGGTAAAACTATAAGACCTCCTGCACACGACCGTATGGCTTTTTCAGTGTTTTGCGGTTTGTTTTTCACGGATCCGTTGTTCCGTTTTTTGTTTCCGTTGTGTTTCCGTTTCTGTTCCGTTTTTCCGTATGGCATATACAGTATACAGTAATTACATAGATAAAATTGGGCTGGGCATAACATTTTCAATAGATGGTTCCGCAAAAAACGGAACGGAAACGGAAGACATACGGATGCATTTCCGTATGTGTTCCATTTTTTTTGCGGGCAATAATAGGACATGTTCTATCTTTAACGGAACGGAAAAACGGAAATACGGAAACCGAATGCATACGGAGTACATTCAGTTTTTTTGCGGAACCATTGAAATGAATGGTTCCGTATACGGACCGTATACGGAACGCAAAAAACGGCCAGTAAACAGGGAAAAAAAACTATCGTGTGCAGGAGGCCTAAGACTAAGTCTACAACATACAGAGGTGACAAATAGGGGGAACGTATCTGACAAACACATAGCGCAACAGCACTCTACAAGCCAAATAGAGTACAAAAGTATATTATATTGTAAATGCTATGCTAATAACTTAGAGATGCTTAGCAAATACATTTTGTACAAAAACGTCTGCCGCACGCCAAGGTGATCTCTGTAAGACGGGTCCTAACACTAAAACTCACCTGTTATGTGCCATGACAGCGACCATGAAATTCAGGAAGTGCAGGTCCCACATCCCTGGATTCAATGAAGGCCCTTTTGGCACCACACAGATATAAACCAAAAGGGGCCCAGCATGCATGTGGGACCTGCACTTCCTGAATTTCATGGTCGCTGTCATGGCACCCAACAGGTGAGTTTTAGTTTTAGGACCCGTCTTATAGAGATCGCCTTGGCGTGCGGCAGACGGCCTCAAATGATTTTGTACAAAATGTATTTGCTAAGCATCTCTAAGTTATTAGCATAGCATTTACAATATAATATACTTTTGTACTCTATTTGGCTTGTAGAGTGCTGTTGCACTATGTGTGTTTCAGATGTATATTTGCAGCCACAGCAACGTGCATTGGGATGTGCTGACCCCTCCCCCCCTTTTTGTTTGTAAATAGGGGAAACGTATCACGTGCAGTTATTTTGAGGTCAGGTTTGCTGGATACAAAAATTCTATCAAAATGTTACATGTTTGAATAGGAGATTCCTTACATTTTCATGACACCCACCTACTGGAGTCACAGTACACAACATCTTCCCACTTTTTATGAAGTTGCAATTAATAACTGTGTCTAAATCTGACCAAGCAGCGAGTCATACTCAATTTCCTAAGCATTGTTACAAATTTATGTGATAGGGCAAAAGATTAATAGCAGCGGGTACACCTATATCCATCAGTGACACATGTACTATAGCAGCCGGTACACCTATATCCATCAGTGACACATGTACTATAGCAGCCGGTACACCTATATCCATCAGTGACACATGTACTACATCAGCAGATACACCTATATCCATCAGTGACACATGTACTATAGCAGCCGGTACACCTATATCCATCAGTTACACATGTACTACATCAGCAGGTAAACCTATAGCCATCAGTTACACATGTACTACATCAGCAGGTACACCTATATCCATCAGTGACACATGTACTGTAGTAGCAGGTACACCTATATCCATCAGTTACACATGTACTACATCAGCAGGTACACCTATATCCATCAGTGACACATGTACTGTAGTAGCAGGTACACCTATATCCATCAGTTACACATGTACTACATCAGCAGGTACATCTATATCCATCAGTGACACATGTACTGTAGTAGCAGGTACACCTATATCCATCAGTTACACATGAACTACATCAGCAGGTACACCTATATCCATCAGTTACACATGAACTACATCAGCAGGTACACCTATATCCATCAGTTACACATGTACTACATCAGCAGGTACACCTATATCCATCAGTGACACATGTACTGTAGTAGCAGATACACCTATATCCATCAGTTACACATGTACTACATCAGCAGGTACACCTGTATACATCAGTTACACATGTACTGTAGTAGCAGATACACCTATATCCATCAGTTACACATGAACTACATCAGCAGGTACACCTATATCCATCAGTTACACATGAACTACATCAGCAGGTACACCTGTAAACTCCCGTGTTGCCTAGAGATGTGGAGTTAAATATTTAACTGCAAAAATTATTTCTTCATGCAACCACCGCTAGGCCGATCTTATTATATACACAGAAATCGGTTTAACAGGAACTGCATACATTTGTGTGAAGTGAGCTCCCCCCTGTGTGCGTATTAGACACTGCCACCTTGATGACTGTACATAATAGCCATTACTGTTAACCCCTTCACTAGCCTAGACAACTTGAGATTTTGTTGCCTAGTTTGGGACAACTGTCATTGAAAGATCTACTAGCATACTTAGGGTCCTAGTGGCCACAGAGCCAATTCACCATCCACAATAATGTTCACACATATGATCCATGCCAAGTAGGATCTATAGTCACCAATGTGATGGGTCAAGGCCAGATCAAGATTAATAGAGACCTCTGGTAAGATTGTGGTGGGGACCACTGGATAAATAGCTTACACTGATAGATTCACATTGGTTAGCCCCACTTACAACAATGGCATCTGGCGGATATCTGAAATGTTTGAAGACTGACCCAGCGTCTCTGGTGTATGCTGTGGGAGCAAATATCAAGGTGATTGTCAACACTACTGATCCTTTGCGTAACCCGGAGATTAAAAGCTAAATTTATCATGAGGAGTCTGCATTGGCTTAAAATGTTCCAAATTTATTAAACGTTATTTGTTGTTTGGTAAATTTGGCACATCTTTAAATATTACACTTCTGTCTTAACACAGTATGTTACTCCAGTTTTCTTTTACTGTACTGGAGTAAAGGTTGGGTTCACAAGGAACTGAATGGTGGTGCCCTCCCTATAATCCAGTCCTACAGATGGTAATTTTAACCTTATAGTGACATGTATAGCAGATGTTGGGAGTTTAAAGATGGCGCAAGCTCAGGAGCTGGGGGTTGATGGCTGTGTTATAGCTGAAAACCCCAGTCAGTATCCATGATCAATAGCTACTGACTGCGGCATGTGCAGAGTAAGTCAGAGGGAAGAGTGTACCTCAGACCACTGATTGTCCCCTATGCAGCAAAATCATGGGGTGCCATTTGGTTGTCAGAGCATTTAATTTACCATATCAATACGTGATATAGCAAATTAAATTCTGCCATGGTACCAACTTGTCCCACAAAAACAAAAGCCCTCACATGGCTATGTAAATAGAAAAGTAAAAAAAACAATTGGCTCATGGAAAATGGAGAGGAAAAAATGAAAACAACTAAATGAAAGGGGTCAAGGGGTGCCAAGAGGTCAATCCATATACTTGGGCAGATTTATGAAAACTGTCTTTGTTACCCATAGCAACCAATCACAGTACAGCTTTCGTTTTTTTCCCACAGCAGCTTAAAAAGGGTTCTCCAGAAATTGTTAAAAATGGCTAAGGAGGCGGTGCCTTACTAAATACTGTGCTTCTGTGCTTGCATATACTCCACATTGGTGAGTGTTCCTGTCAGGCTGCTCAGAATTCCTACAACAGATACTAATAGAGCGATGCTGTGTGCAATAGGCAGTCAGGCTGAGCAGCCTGATAGGAATGGTCCCCAATGTAAAGTAAAGGCAAGTGCCTTCTGCAAGTGCAAGCAACCCATCCTGGTTACATTCTAGGGTGGTTGCTTGAGGCTATTTTTAATCATGCCAAGAGAACCTCTTTAAAAAATTTAAAATGTGTTCAATACATGCAAACATATACTGCACTCATATAATACCCTTCAGTCTAAAGACCACAAAAAGCTACACATTACACCAGGATACTGCCACCATACATATTAACCCGATAAGTGTATTAGCATGAGTATATTTGGGGCGCTGCACAAGTATATACAGTGGGATGCGAAAGTTTGGGCAACCTTGTTAATCGTCATGATTTTCCTGTATAAATCGTTGGTGGTTACGATAAAAAATGTCAGTTAAATATATCATATAGGAGACACACACAGTGATATTTGAGAAGTGAAATGAAGTTTATTGGATTTACAGAAAGTGTGCTATAATTGGACCATTCCTCTTTACAAAACATCTTTAGTTCATTCAGGTTTGATGGCTTCCGAGCATGGACAACTCTCTTTAAGTCACACCACGGATTTTCAATTATATTCAGGTCTGGGGACTGAGATGGCCATTCCAGAACGTTGTACTTGTTCCTCTGCATAAATGCCTTAGTGGATTTTGAGCAGTGTTTAGGGTCGTTGTCTTGTTGAAAGATCCAGCCCCGGCGCAGCTTCAGCTTTGTCACTGATTCCTGGACATTAGTCTCCAGAATCTGCTGATGCTGAGTGGAATCCATGCGTCCCTCAACTTTGACAGATTCCCAGTCCCTGCACTGGCCACACAGCCCCACAGCATGATGGAACCACCACCATATTTTACTGTAGGTAGCAGGTGGTTTTCTTGGAATGCTGTGTTCTTTTTCCTCCATGCATAACGCCCCTTATTATGGCCAAATAACTAAATTTTAGTTTCATCAGTCCACAGCACCTTATTCCAAAATGAAGCTGGCTTGTCCAAATGTGCTTTAGCCCACCTCAAGCGGCACTTTTTGCTGTGGGCAGAGAAAAGGCTTCCTCTGCATCACTCTCGCATACAGCATCTCCTTGTGTAAAGTGCGCCGAATGGTTGAACGATGCACAGTGACTCCATCTGCAGCAAGATGATGTTGTAGGTCTTTGGTGCTGGTCTGTGGGTTGACTCTGACTGTTCTCACCATTCGTCGCTTCTGTCTATCCGAGATTTTTCTTGGTCTGCCACTTCGAGCCTTAATATGAACTGAGCCTGTGTTCTTCCATTTCCTCAATATGTTCCTAACTGTGGAAACAGACAGCTGAAATCTCTGAGACCGCTTTCTGTATCCTTCCCCTAAACCATGATGGTGAACAATCTTTGTCTTCAGGTCATTTGAGAGTTGTTTTGAGACCCCCATGTTGCTACTCTTCAGAGAAAATTAAAAGAGGAGGGAAACTTACAATTGACCCCCTTAAATACTCTTTCTCATAATTGGATTCACCTGTGTATGTAGGTCAGGGGTCACTGAGCTTGCCAAGCCAATTTGAGTTCCAATAATTAGTTCTAACGGTTTTGGAATCAATAAAATGACAACAGTGCCCAAATGTATGCACCTGCTTAATTTTGTTTAAACAATTATAGCACACTTTCTGTAAATCCAATAAACTTCATTTCACTTCTCAAATATCACTGTGTGTGTCTCCTATATGATATATTTAACTGACATTTTTTATCGTAACAACCAACGATTTATACAGGAAAATCATGACGATTAACAAGGTTGCCCAAACTTTTGCATCCCACTGTATATAAGATAGTATAAGCACCAACCTGATTCATAGTGCTCTCCCAGATCCCAAATGGAAAGATTGAAAGGTTGGTGGATATATATTGCTAATATAGTTATCCATGCAATATGCATGGTTGCGGTATCCTGGTGTGGTGTGGGGTAGCCGTTTGTGGTCATTGGTCTGGAGGGTATTACCGGTATATGAGTGCGGCGAATGTTTGAATATAGTATACAAGGTGGTTGAATGGGCACCATTGTTTCACGAGCAGCACTGCTATAGGTGCACCATCATTTAGATGAGTGTGGGGAACGCGTCAGCAGCTGCGGTTTGGTTTTATCCTCAGTTACTTGAATTACGGTGTGTGCTGGGCCCAAATTTCTATACAACAGGTGGGACCCGGGGTAGTAACAAACTAATTCTGAAATTAAACATTTCTCTTCAATTTCAGTCACTCTCTTAATTGGCTGCAAGCGTTAAAGAAAAAGAAGAAAAAGCAACCAAAGTGAAGATTGCCCCAGACAACAGAGGACTGACGTCTTAAAGTCTGAGTGTCAACTACTCTTTATATGCTGGTCATGTGTGCTGGTTCATCCCATTCCTTATACTGAGCATTTACTGCTATACTAAAAAAATGTCTTAATATGTATGCTGGATCACAGGCAAATTCGTCACTTAAAGGGAAGTTGTACATGTAGTCCTAACTGTGAGCAACATGTCATAGAACAGAAGGAGGCGCACAGAAATATCTGTGGGTAAAGATTCAGTAGAACTGGTGGTTCATTCATTTAAATCTCTACTCTTTCTATGCCTAATAGTCCAGAGGGTGGTCCTAACCAGTGATTGAAAGCTGCCTCTGTATGCATGTTCATACAGAGAAAGATGTCCGTCACGAGATAGGACTGCCCAGTGGACTCCTAAGCATAGAAATAGTAGAGATTTCAGTAAAAGCAATACTATCAATCTACTCAGCTCCTTCGGCTCTATAACATGCACCCTGCAGATTAGATATCATGTTCAGTGTGACAGGTTCTCTTTAAAATTGATCTTTTTATATATATTTTTTTTATTCCAGATATTTTTTCTCTCTCGGCTTATTTCACTTACTTTTGATATGCATTTCCTAGGCTAACTCATGCGACAAGTGAATATTGATTTTTTTAACACTTTTATATGGGTCGCAAATTTGATTTTCAGGTCCCCTGCTTGAAGATAAATTTCTGGCTGCTTGCAGCTAACACTAGAGGGAGCTCATTGGATACAGATTTAGTATGTAGTTCGATTTATATATCCATGTTAACCTGCCTAGAAAGTGATCATGTTACTGTGACTGTGTGAAGTGAAAAACTGCGCCAACCAGGGCACTTTGTATCTCCTCTAGCAGCTCCCACAAAAAATATATAAAAATGACAGTGGAGGCTGGCAAATTTCTTAAATATAAAATTCAGTGGACATTGTATGCTGTGCCAGGCATTAAAATAAATTGCTGTTTTGTGAGGAAATACTTTTCCCATTAAATTGAACCTTTCTTTGGCCCAGCAGTTTGAATCATACCATGGCAATGCAAACCCCCCTGGCCAACTTTTATTTACTCATATATGAGGTTACAAGAGAGGAAAGAGAGGGGAAGGATACAGAGAATTCACTGTCAGTCTGATGAGTTTTACTGTGAAAAGTATTCTGCAGCTGCTATGTACTGTGAAACACAGAAGCTGCGGGCAAATTATTACTAAAACCTATTAAAATGTTGTTAGCGCAAAAATACATGGAAATCAATTAAAAAGGGCTTCAAAGGCACACATAGCTTTTAATCACTATATAAACATAGCTCATTGCCACCTCTATTGGCATGATAACCTTGTTTCCACAGTAGCTTTTAGATGACAAATGACAGACCTGCTAGGGGCTGTTTTCCTCTGGTACAAGGAAACTGTGTAGTATAAAATCAATTATGTCCCTTGAAAGTTTTTTTCTGACTTCTTGGAGACAAGTTGTGCAAAAAAACATGGCCAAAGGCAATATGTCTTAAATGCAACCCCCTACCTAGGCCATGTTATATTTCAAAATAGATTATAGACCTTCTATTCCATACATTAATCGCGTTATTCACCTTTGAACCCTCTATATTTCTCTTTTATCTTTCTAGTCTTGGTACACATATAGTTGTGAGTTGTGTCTGGCCAGTTGTCTTATGCCAGAGAGCACTGGAGAGAAAAACTCTACATGCTACATTTTTCTATCCAGCATTGGGAGATATTCGGCATTAAAACTGATGCACCAGATGCCAGAAGCTGTCCCATTAAGTGGTAGCTGCTATGAGGGTGAAAGTGGTACTCACAGATCACGGTGGCAACCTCTTCGCTGGTGCTTCCTAGGGCCATGCAGTAACTGAAGATACAACAACCTTCTTCCCTTGGGGCACTCCATGGAGTTGAGGCTCCTGCCTTGTGGTAGTTGGGGTGCCCTTGATGTTGGATGTCTGTTTGGATGCAAGGCAGGAGAGTGGGTGAATTGGCCAGGGGATGGTGGAAACAGGAACCAGGCCAGTTGGTGCAATGAATAAAGTCTCTTTTTACTTTTGAATGCAAAATGTGGGTAGTAGTTCCCCCAGTAATAAAAAGTCACAATTGCAAATAATATAAATTCTTCCTCAATGGTAGCGTATGGACAACAGCAATAATACGTGTTTTAGTACTCCATCTCCTTGTCTCTCTCTAAAGTCTCTCTGCAGAACCTTAGCCATGCAGTGAGGTTCTTGGTATGCTTCTGCAGTTCTCAAACTAAAGAGTACAGATATAAGATATGGTGGACTAAACTGTCTCAACGTGTGGAAGGCAATGTTTCCTCTCACAGCAGCAAAGTCTCTCGGCCATAAACATGCACAATACTTTGCTGTCCGGCTCAAATGCATGGTCTTTTGTGGGTTCTAGACCTTCTAACTTCTCTCAGGAGCATCTGTAGAAGTCTCAGAGATTAGGGTTATCTGAGCTTGGACCTAGCTGTGAGAAGCTTGCACATGGAGGTCTTCTCTGACCATCAGGCAGAACTAGACTTACTAACTAATCAATGGGCAGGCCTAGGTCCATGTCCTGGAAACCTAACACAATCAACCAAGAACTTAACCATTGATTGTCCATACAGCGCCATTAGGTATGCAAACATAGCAAATCGCAACAATTAACCCTTTGCAGTAACCCTGTACTGGGATACTGCATGGGGACAGCAAACACTGTTTTCCTAGGATTACCATATATCGTCTTTTCATGGGTGCATCTTTTTGCCTTGCTAATATAACTATGTAAATGCATATATTTTGAGTTATAGTAATATTTATTAATTCATGATAATTGAATGGTTTCAGCCAATTAGGTACTCTGAGGTGAAATGTTTTATAAGCTTGTTCAAATGCTATGCAAAGTTGTGCAAACTGTGTCCACTAGGAATACCAGCCTTACACTTTACCCTCATTTCTATTGCCATGCAGTGCACAGAGAATGTCCTTTTGCCACAATTTCTGTGGCGGGCAGATCTCTGCCTAGCCTTTTCATATGTTTACCTGGGTTATCTCACTGTAATGATTGACTAGCAATGGTAGCTGGCTTTCAATGTGCATTTTATGACCGATTACCCAATGGTTCTCCATACAGAGCTTTCATTTGATCCATATTCTGCAGTGATCCTTGTATTTGCATATACCCATAAAGTACAGTCTATAGAAGTATGTCGGCAGAGAGTAGCAGTGTGTGCTACTAGATACAGTGACATGCTTAAACTGATTTTCTGGGGAAAATATTGATCACTTACCCACAGTATGGTAAGCCCTCAATGTTTGATCTGTGTCCAGAAAGGGGAATGCTGTAGCCCCTTCATTGTTAGTCTAGGAACATTGGTAAATGTGGCTTGGAGCGTGGAACATGCACATGGCACTGCAGTTCAGCCCCAGTGACATATCAACGAGCTGCTGGTTGTGTCCCTACATATTGTTTGTCAATAGGTGTCCTCCATTGATCACCTCATAGTGGTTTAACCTAAGGAAAGACAAGCAGTGTCCTTTCTCAGAAAATCTCTTTAAAGGCAATCTGTCACCTCCCTTTCTTACATTACATTGCAGCCAGTGCCTTCTAGGTGACAGACACAGTATCTCAAACATACATTTTGTTCTTTTTGGGGATTTGCAAAGTCCCTTTTATCCGGTATGCAAATATGGTGAGAGGAGTCCACCTGGCAGTCCCCAGCTCTAATGTGCCCCGGACAGGGGCGTAGCTATAGGGGGTGCAAAAGTAGCAGTCGCTACCGGGCCCAGGAGCCTGAAGGGGCCCAAAGACCCTTGTGCCACATAAAAAAACACTGGCATTATAGAAAGTGCATGCTGGTCAAGTTACCGCTCTGGCTGGAGGGAAGGGGTTAGGCCAAGAATTTGGCATGTCAGGGGTGAGGTTTTTGCCTCGGGCAGTACGAACGCTATGTGCTTCCCTGCCCCTGGCCACAAAGCACTGAGGGAAGGGGGGGCCCAAGCTGAACTCTAGCACCAGGGCCCATGAGCCCATAGCTACGCCCCTGGCCCCGGACCTCCAATCTAATTTGTGCCATGCTTCTCACCTCAGCCCAGGGTTTGATTTAGGGCTCAGTGACATCAGCAGCTGAAGGAGGTGTGGAAAGGGTCCGGGGCACTGTTAGTGCTGGGGATGCCCAGGGGGCTTTTGTCACCTCATTTGCATATTAGATAAAACTTTACAAAGTGAGCAAAAGGTATGTCTGGTCTGGGATACTACGTGTCACCTACAGGGCATTGAGAGCAGTTTAATGTATGAAAGGTAGGTGACATTCTCTTTAAGGCTTCATGACAATACTGTATTACAGTTCTTCATCTATGCTTTAGGGAACTGTAGCATGCCTCAAAAATCTATTGGCATATACTGTATCTCTATATTCCTCTAATTTCTTACAGAGGAAGATTTTTTTTCTCTCAACGTCAAAATTGCGCTATTGGATGCCTTATTGTGGGGATATTGTTCCCTAAAAATATTCTTTCTTGATGAGAATAGCTCCAAAATTTGGTGCCTGAAGGAGTCGTCCTATGTCAACACACAGAGTGCTTACTGCTGATGGTGTAGTCTCCCACTCGTGGCAGCGATAACAGGAGTCAATTACACGTTGTTCGTAGAGGAATGTCTTTGCAGGTAGTCACTATATTTGATACCGTTGGTAGCTTTGCACCTTTGTGCATGGTTGTATGGATCAAATGATTTCATTACGCCACATCCATTACATCTCAGGGAAGTGGCTGAGGATGGTGCAGTCTCTGTTCACAGATTCTAAGGTGTAGCTTTGCATGTCTGCTGAATTTTTTTTTTTACATAGTACAACACTTTACACGTGAAGAGTCACTTTTAAGTGGTGACACTTTTATACTGTAATTTCCTGAAATATCATTGTTGCTTTCTATGACACAACTTCTTTTGTACGCCACAGTAAGTACAGTATATTGTATTGATAAAGCCATTGTAAGATACAGTAAACTGGGATTATGTGCTTTTTGGGTGTTGTCCACAAGTGACTCGCTGATGGTATCGGAAAATAAATATGTATAAAGCAAACTCTCTGTCTTTGATCATTTTCTTCCTATACTTGTCTGTAACTATTGCTAGCTCTGTATGAAACACCTCTGTACTGTTAGAGTAACTGAGGCACCAGAATCAAAAGCTTGATAAGTTCCATTGGTGGTATGGTATGAAAACCACGTACACGTCCCCGAAGTGGAACATGAGGATTTTTCTTCTGCACATCACATCATCTGGTGGCCAGGAAAGTGATACTGTCATTCAGAACTGTTATGGAGGTTTTTCTTTTATCAAGTCAGGATATGAGACATCTGGATTTGAGGAAGTTTTTACTTGACGGCAGGGAGACATCATAGATGAAGGTGTCATCAAAGTGAAGTCTAACATGTAGATAGAATGCATCATTCTTATACCTTATCGCTGGCAGTGACAGTTATTACCACATTGCTATATTCCTTAAGCTTGACCGCAAGCTAACGGCCACTGATTAGCATCTGGGGGATCTTCCTTTATTTGCTAACCAGGGCCTTACACAAAAAGAAAGTTTAATTTAAAGAAAATGTAACCCCTTATAACACAATCTTACACAAAGTATGAATATTTCTGACATTTCCCTCCTGTTTTTAATTTGTTTAACATTCTCCTCAAAACATCCATCTTTAAGGTTTTCACAAAATCTCATCACACAGAGGAGACATCACCACCATAATCTTCTTCTTTCACTTCTTGATACTTGGTATGAGAGACAGATGTGTCTATAAGTCTCTGGATAAGTCCTCTTATGCATGGATGCAACAACAAACACAGACCGTGAGTACACTGGTGACAATGGCGACAGACGGTAATGCTGATGTCACCAATCCGGACCATCCTTTAAGCCACAAAGAGAAGGGATCCTCACATCCTGAGTTCTCGGCCAATTTTTGGGATAGCGCTGTCAATCCTTCCAGGGCCTTAGTAATGCTGCCGTCAGCTAATAACATATCAAGGCCCGTTCTATTTCGCCATAAGGGTGGTGGGGCCTCGCTGTTCCGCTATTCCTTTTATTGCGTCTCTGGTGTAATTAACAAACCTTTGCTGATTGTAATAGATGTAATTAATCCAATCTACAGTACATTCTTATTGATTGTTACCCATATGATAGACTCCCACCGTGCTGTGATCTGATTCTTGCTTTGAACTCATTGGGCACTCCACGAGGAAATCCTATGCCATCTATATAGATGTAAGGTTGAAAGGCTCCCTGGGGGACTTCTCTCTTCCCACTATGGTATTTACGAGTCATGTCGAAATTAAGTAGAGAGGCATCACCAACTGAATCAAGGCACACTCTCCTCCGAAATTGTGAATCAACCGGGCTCTTTTTTTCCTGTCACCACATAACCACCAAATGTCAGCCCTCAGGGTGGTCTGGTCAGTCCAGGTGGCCGTATAGTTGCTATTACTAGTGATGAGTGGCATAGGCAATATTCGAATTCACGATATTTTGCAAATTTTTAGCTGAATATTCACAATAAATTCGCGAATTCAAAGTTTCCCAGTTGCAAAAATCAACAATGTAATATGCACATATTGCATGCTCAATTTCATTAGCTATAACAAACAATCACACAAAAGGCTATATACCAAAATCTGGGTATGTACAAGCCAACAATTTATCCATGAGATAGATAGTCAGTCAGCATGCCTTACAATGGCAGCCTTGTGTGCAATGGGACGATCAAGACCAGCTCTTATCTGACTGAGAGCCACTAAGCCTCAAAGTTACTTGATTTGAGTTGGATGGCTTGGGGGATCTGCGCACCTACATCATTATCATTAGGGTGACAAAAATTGTAAAAAGAAAATTGTCCTAACATTTATATTCACTAACCTTCCTATACTGTTTTGTCATGTAAACTCATTTACATAAACATGGGCATAAGGTAAAGACATGCAAATTAGCAGAATCTGCCTTGTTCTTCAGCTGAAACACTATTTGCACGTCTTTCCCATATGCCCATATTTATGTAAATGAGTTTACATAACAAAAACAGTATAGAAAGGTTATTGAATATAAACATTAGGACAATTAGAAAACTGAAAATTTTTATGCATCCCTCCTAAGCAGTGTACTACCAGATGCCGGAGAAGCCTTCACAGGCGAAACGGCGTTGGGCAAGGTGTGACCGAGGGGCCAACACATGGCATCTGGTAGTACACCTTTATTCTCTTTTGTCAGTTTACTTTTGACTGCCAGCTTGTGGATCCTTGTACCTATTTTCTTTGAAACAGGTTTATTTAAACTTGGTTTTTTTGCCTCTTGCTGGCAGTCTTGTTTATTATTATTATTATTATTATTATTATTATTATTATTATTATTACCAGAATTATTTTCACTTTATTTTTAGCCAGAATCTTTGCTGTGGCCGACCCCTCGGCCCTCCCCTGGGTCCATCAATCCTTTACTGTCTGTTCTTATCTGCTGCTTACTTTAGTACTTAATTATACTGTTCTATATGTTTGATATCAGTCTTTAATAAAAAATATTTGCTTAGATATTGGGCCTGTGTACCACAGTCTGCTGTTGCAGATATCTTTTATGATATAATCTTCAATAAATCACTAAGTTTGTCAAATACCTATGTGTGGAGGTGTCCAATGTCTGTTTGGTTTAGTGACTATATATTTTGTCCTCCCGACATTATTACACATGTATATAATTGCCCGGTCTTTCTAATAGGTGTGTTGCCATTGTAAGGTATGCTGACTATGTGTCTCATGGATAGATTGTTGGCTTGCACATACCCAGCTTTTTGCATACAGCCTGTCTGTTACATGTTGTTTATTGTATGTTATAGGTAATGATTTATTTTAAAAATAAAATAACATAGTATCTATGAAAAGAAATTATTAATGATAGGTAGGAAAATATTTATAATAAAAATTAATTAATGATAGGTTAAATAATAATTATATATAAAAAAAAAGTATGAATGATAGATAGTATAATAAGGATAAAGAGAAGCTATATATAATAAGTGAAGAAATATTATAGCTTTATCTAGTTATAAAAAAAGATCTAGAATATTCACAATTACGAAGATTTAGCACTATATTCTATAATTTCACAAATTCTTGAAGTGCTGATATTCGCGATAAAAATTCACAATTAGAATATTCGCGCTTAACACTAGCTATTACTTGAGACATTTACCTTTTCACTACAGTAATTATCTTGGAGCTCTCCATAGTTATGACCCGTTCCTGGGAGCACAAAGCTAGTATAGTTACCTCGGTAGGCGATTACCTGGGTTGGTATGTCTGGTTTCTTGATGGCAGGAAACAACAGAGAAAATGTTTTGCACTTTCCGGTTAGGTACAGGTACCTAACTGGGGCCTGGCAGTAGCACATGCTACACAATTATGTTTATTCAGACTCCTAGTTGTATACTTAAGCCATTCCAGCCACTCATTCCTTTATTCGTACGCTGTCTCTAAAGCTAATCTATCTTCATAGGTGAGATTAGTGAATCGAACCATTGGCCCTATATGTTCTATGATGGCCCTTCCTGGCATTTCTAGCTTATTGGTTCCCTTGGTCTTATTTACCTTTTTCTCCTTAATCTCAATAATGAAATCTCCTATGGGATCTGTGCCAGATACATAAGCACCAATGGCAAACAATTGATGGTCACTCTTTAGAGGGTTCTTCAAAGTTATCGCAGTTTATTACAATTTATTCCCTCAGTGCACTCCGAGCTAGCTTTCTTTATTACCTTCAACCTCTCCTGTAAATTAGTTGGGTCTTGTGTTTGGCATAATCTATACCCAAAATCCTCTCCAGTGTTCCAAATTGCTAAATCCCAGGTTGAACATTTACGGTTGCCTGGGATATTGGTAGGTATAAAACATATATATTTATCAGACCATGTTAATCTAGCTGCTTGGTCTCTATTTTGACACTTGTCTTGCATTAAGGAACAAAAGTCTATCTCTACTGTGCATGTTTTTCCTACAAAGAAAGTTATTGGGTTAATAGTTAAGGCCAGTGTTATACCAATCTATGGGTTCCGCAAGGTGGCCCGTTCTTAGTCAACCTGTCCTAATTGCAGTTCCTCTAAAGAATCCTATTAAAACCAATCCCACCTATACTGTCCCTAATGAATGCATCCTAGATCTGATTCTTTTGTCCGGGATAGGGGTAGGGAGTCTTCACCAGGCTTGAGACAATCCTTCCCTAATAGAAGACCTCCCTTTGAAGCTGGACTTTTGACAATTGAATCAGATTTTATTCTGTCCCTACCTTCCTAACCAGTTTACAGTGGGACAGATGAATCCTAGAGGTACGTTCTGCAATTTTGACAGCTGTAGGGGTTGTTAGCAGGACTTGGTATGGACCTTCCCAGGACCCAGTCACCAGACTTTACTGACACAGGTTCGTCTACAGGATCACCTGGAATGAGATTGGGAACAAAAACCTCTTTGTTGGTTAGCATTTTTACCATGTAATCAGCAAGGGTTAAATATGCTTCTTAATCTGACCTAGTGAATACTGTTAGTTGAGCAATGACATAAGGTCTACCATACATCATTTCAAAGGTGGTCAGCCCTGAGGCTGTAGGTGTCACATGCATATTTAAAACTACTAATGGTAAGCAATATATCCAGTTTTTCCCTCTTTCTTCCATAGTTTTCTTCAGCTTATTTTTAAGTATCCCATTTTGTCTTGCTACTAGGCCTGCTGACTACGGGTGATATGTGTAGTAATTTTTGAGTTCGATTTTGTGCCACTAGGAATGCAACTGTATTTTCAAAATGTGACCCATTGTCACTGTGTATTTTTTCAGGTATCCCAAACCTAGGTATTACTTATTTTTACCAATGCCTTGGCTACAGAGATTGCATCTGGGTTAGCCGTGGGGAATACCTCTATCCACTTAGTGAAGGCAACAATAATCACCAGACAATACCGTCACGAACGTACCTGTACGCAGACGGATACCGCACGTGACAAAGGGTGGTTAACTTCCGGTTAATCCATTATAGATACAATTCGGTATGCTGCCACCACGTGTTTTAACGGCACACGAACCGACTACCGGTCACTCACCCTCACGCAGAGCAGGGAATGAACCAGCTACCGCTTGCTGACCGATCGCAATCGTTTAGCCAAGCAACAATCAAAATTACCTTTCTCACACAAAATGGTAACGATACTCTCTTCAGAGACAGGATTCGTTAATTCCTTTGCTTAGAACACGGAAGACTTAGCAAATAAGATTTTTCAATCTTTTAATAAAAGGTAAAATGAAAAACAGTGCATATATACGTTTACAGAAAAATGACTATTCTAGATAATAATAATTCAAGGTAATAGTAATTCACGACAGTTAAAATAAACGGGATAATGGATGAAAAGTATGCTTAAGTTCCTCTGTTTCAGTCCTTGAAGCCGTTGTGCAATCCGATTGGTATAATATCAGTGGACCCTAAGCACTGACATTCAGAATGCGATACAAATCCAGGTGTTAAGGCAAGGCAGGGTTGCCATACAATGCCCTGACAGCATCTTATAACAGTTCTAAAACAGGAGGTGCCAGCAATTTTGCCCACCAACGGTACGAACATGTGGGCAGGGTCGAGGAGGTGTCAGCAAGGTTTATGACCCAGCTAAGGTCAGCCCAGAATGTCCTTATTCTGGCTGAGCCCACAGTTCTGTGGAACCACTAAATACAGCTATGACATTCAGGTATTAATGACTCTCATGATTTTATGAGTCTAACAAGACCAAAATTGACTCTGCTGGGGCTTGTGGTTCTCCAGGATGGCATAAAGCTGGCTTTTCAGCCTTCCAAGGGCACAAGGACAAACTGTTTGATATCTCCGTGATCGCACTGGTCCACGGAGGTTGAATCCGGCCTTAGCCAGTGCAGAATATGCCTACGAACAGAGATATGAAAAATGACTATGTTTGTGTCCCTCAAAGGTTCAATAGGTCGCTTTCCCATCTCTCTCTGGTCCCCTGCTGGGACTGTAGTCCGAATGTCTGGCTAATGTTATCCCAGGATCCAGTATTTGACGATGAGCCTTGGCAGGGGTGCTTTTGAAGCTCCCATCCTTATCTTTATGATGGGGAAGTGCCATTTTTAAATACTAGGACACAGCTCAAAGCAAGGGAATATTTCTCTTTTGAAGCAGAATAAAGGGGGCCTCTAGGCCTGTGAGTGTGTGTGTATTTTAAAAAGGGGACTCTGCTTGGGGAACCCTCATCACAATGCGCATAGAGTAAATAGGGCGGGTCCTGGTTAGATGTGTGAATCTTAATAGTTTTGATGTGACTCCAGGAGGTGCAGGATGCCCAAGAACCATGTTGGTGTGTCAAGCCTACTGAAACTGATGTGGTCACCCTCACACTGTGTCGAGTAGAGGCGAATGTGATGCCAATGACTTGTGAGCAGCTGTTGGAAAAAGTGTGCCTCAAAGAAACCCAAATGTCTCTGAAAGAGTGGGTTCTAGGTGAACACGCTAATGCCTTCTCCCAGCATGAAGCTGATTTTGGGGTGACGCAGACACTGGAGCACAAAATCCCAACAGGGAAGTCGGCACCCATCCGACAATGTTAGCAGCAGATCCCACCGGCGCTATATCAAGAAGTGAAAACTCTACTCAAGGAGACGCAGGAGAGACAAATAGTTTGGCCCAGTAAAAGTCCTTGGGCAAAAAGAAGGATGGGACTATAAGATTTTGTGTTGATTGGATGCCTATCCACTTCCCCTTATCGAGGAGTCCTTGGCAGCACTGGGACAGACCTGCTACTTCTCCACCCTTGATCTGGCAAGTGGGTATTGGCAAGTGCCAGTTGCAGAAAAGGACAGGGAGAATACAGAGTTTATCATACCTATGGGATTGTACGAGTCCTTTGGACTGAATAATGCCCCTGCTATGTTCTAGAGGCTAATGGATCTGTGCCTGGGAGAACCAAATCATGAGTGCCTGCTTATTTATCTTGATGACATTATCATCTTCTCTTCCACATTGGAGGGGCATCTGGAGTGAGTTGATTGAGTCCTTACCTGGTTTGCATGGGTTGAAGATAAAACCCCACAAGTGCCTCCTGTTCAGGGAGAGTCTCAAGTACTTGGGGCACAGAGTTTCCAATTACCACCGAAGGTTTATCAAGGATTTTGCTAAGGTGGAGGCGCCTTTGTATGCCCTGCTTGCTGGGGGTTCTCCTTGGGAGTCAAAGAACAGAACCAGAGTGTGGAAACTGACCATGCCTTCTGAGAATTGAAAAAGTTGTTGACCAGTGCTCCCATACTGGCATATGCTGACTTCACCAAGCCCTACTTGTTACAGATAGATGGGAGCTTGTGAGAATTGGGTGCTGTGCTCACCCAGGTGAAAGATGGATGAGAACGGGTGATTGCATATGCGAGTAGTACACTAGGTGAGAGCAAGAAAAATCCAGAGAATTATAGCTCTTTTAAACTGGAGCTGCTGGCTGTGGTCTGGGCAGTGACGGAAGGGTCAGTATTGGGCCCTATTTTCTTCAATATATTTATTAATGATCTTGTAGAAGGCTTGCACAGTAAAATATCAATTTTTGCAGATGACACTAAACTGTGTAAAGTAATTAACACAGCAGCGGACAGTATACTGCTACAGATGGATCTGGCTAGATTGGAGGCTTGGGTAGAAAAGTGGCAGATGAGGTTTAACACTGACAAATGTAAGGTTATGCACATGGGAAGGAATAATGCAAGTCACCTGTACATACTAAATGGTAAAACACTGGGTAACACTGACATGGAAAAGGACCTAGGAATTTTAGTGGACAGCAAACTAAGCCATAGAAATCAGTGTCAGGCAGCTGCTGCCGAGGCCAATAAGATAATGGGTTGGATCAAAAGGGCAGCAGAGGGCTGGCTACATGAAAAGATGTCCTTTGCCAAAGAGTCCAACTTCCTATAGAAATCAGACCCACCTGGCAGGTGGTGACATCTACTGATGAGGTGAGAAAGATTGAGTGAATGCACGAGAAGACATTTTTGGTGGTTGCAATGGTTCTATTACCATCCTATTCTCCAGAAGGTAGCCATGGGTGTGTATGAAAGTTGCCGGAGCTGTAGCTTTGACAGGGCCCATCAGGCCACAGTTTGTAATATCCGAATGCATTATCCACTACAGCTTGTGATGATGGATTACCTGACAGTGTAGGAATCTCTAAGGCTACTTTCACCCTTGCAGCAGTGTAATCCGGCGGGCAGTTCCGTCGTCGGAACTGCCCGCCGGATCCGCCGATCTGCCACTGACTGAAAGCATTTGTGAGACGGATCCGGTTCCTGATCCGTCTCACAAATGCATTGCAAGGACGGATCCGTCTCTCCGCTTGTCATGCGGAGAGACGGATCCCTCTTGTATCTTTTTTCACATTTTTACCGGTCTGTGCATGCGCAGGCCGGAAGAACGGATCCGGCATTCCGGATGGGGAAAAATGCCGGATCCGGCATTCAGGCATGTCTTCAGTTTTTTCGCCGGAGATAAAACCGTAGCATGCTACGGTTTTATCTTTTGCCTGATCAGTCAAAACGACTGAACTGAAGACATCCTGATGCATCCTGAATGGATTAATCTCTATTCAGAATGCATGGGGATATAACTGATCAGTTCTTTTCCGGTATAGAGCCCCTGTGAAGGAACTCTATGCCGGAAAAGAAAAACGCTAGTGTGAAAGTACCCTTAGAGGATTTAAGTACTTGCTGGTCATCGTGGACGACTTTACAAAGTTTGCAGTAGTTGTCCCTACGTAGGATCATACAGCAGAGTCAGCAGCACAGGCCCTTTGTGGCCATAAAGAAGGCCATAGACTTGGCGGAAAGCCAGAATAGGAGATTCCAAGGCTGGTTTACCGACAGGGACAGAGGCCGGCAGGTGAACTGTGGAGTGCACACCGCAGATTAAGGCCTCTTTCACACAACCGTTTTTTTTTTCCGTTTGGGGGCCGTTTTTTGCGTTCCGTATACGGTCCATTATACAGAACCATTCATTTCAATGGTTCTGCAAAAAAACTGAATGTACTCTGTATGCATTCCGTTTCCGTATTTCCGTTCCGTTGAAAGATAGAACATGTCCTATTATTGCCTGCAAATCACGTTCTGTGGCTCCATTCAAGTCAATGGGTTCGAAAAAAAAAGGAACACATACGGAATGTACTCCGTATGTCTTCTATATTCGTTCCGTTTTTGCGGAGCCATCCATTCAAAATTTTATGCCCAGCCCAATTTTTTCTATGTAATTGCTGTATACTGTATATGCCATACGGAAAAACGGAACGGAAACGGGAACACAACGGAAACCAAAAACGGAACAACGGATCCGTGAAAAACAGACCGCAAAATGCTGAAAAAGCAATACGGTCGTGTGAAAGAGGCCTTACAGGGAATCCTGAGAGGACCTAGTGGGCCATAGTGAGACGCGCGTGCAGGCAGCAAAGGGTGAGCCTAGCATTCCCCAGGACAGGGAATATACAGTGGGATGCGAAAGTTTGGGCAACCTTGTTAATCGTCATGATTTTCCTGTATAAATCGTTGGTTGTTACGATAAAAAATGTCAGTTAAATATATCATATAGGAGACACACACAGTGATATTTGAGAAGTGAAATGAAGTTTATTGGATTTACAGAAAGTGTGCTATAATTGTTTAAACAAAATTAGGCAGGTGCATAAATTTGGGCACCACAAAAAAGAAATGAAATCAATATTTAGTAGATCCTTTTGCAGAAATTTCAGCCTCTAAACGCTTCCTGTAGGTTCCAATGAGAGTCTGGATTCTGGTTGAAGGTATTTTGGACCATTCCTCTTTACAAAACATCTTTAGTTCATTCAGGTTTGATGGCTTCCGAGCATGGACAGCTCTCTTTAAGTCACACCACAGATTTTCAATTATATTCAGGTCTGGGGACTGAGATGGCCATTCCAGAACGTTGTACTTGTTCCTCTGCATAAATGCCTTAGTGGATTTTGAGCAGTGTTTAGGGTCGTTGTCTTGTTGAAAGATCCAGCCCCGGCGCAGCTTCAGCTTTGTCACTGATTCCTGTACATTGGTCTCCAGAATCTGCTGATACTGAGTGGAATCCATGCGTCCCTCAATTTGACAAGATTCCCAGTCCCTGCACTGGCCACACAGCCCCACAGCATGATGGAACCACCACCATATTTTACTGTAGGTAGCAGGTGTTTTTCTTGGAATGCTGTGTTCTTTTTCCTCCATGCATAACGCCCCTTGTTATGGCCAAATAACTCAATTTTAGTTTCATCAGTCCACAGCATCTTATTCCAAAATGAAGCTGGCTTGTCCAAATATGCTTTAGCCCACCTCAAGTGGCACTTTTTGTGCTGTGGGTGGAGAAAAGGCTTCCTCTGCATCACTCTCGCATACAGCATCTCCTTGTGTAAAGTGCGCCGAATGGTTGAACGATGCACAGTGACTCCATCTGCAGCAAGATGATGTTGTAGGTCTTTGGTGCTGGTCTGTGGGTTGACTCTGACTGTTCTCACCATTCGTCGCTTCTGTCTATCCGAGATTTTTCTTGGTCTGCCACTTTGAGCCTTAACTTGAACTGAGCCTGTGGTCTTCCATTTCCTCAATATGTTCCTAACTGTGGAAACAGACAGCTGAAATCTCTGAGACAGCTTTCTGTATCCTTCCCCTAAACCATGATGATGAACAATCTTTGTCTTCAGGTCATTTGAGAGTTCTTTTGAGACCCCCATGTTGCTACTCTTCAGAGAAAATTTAAAGAGGAGGGAAACTTACAATTGACCCCCTTAAATACTCTTTCTCATAATTGGATTCACCTGTGTATGTAGGTCAGGGGTCACTGAGCTTACCAAGCCAATTTGAGTTCCAATAATTAGTTCTAAAGGTTTTGGAATCAATAAAATGACAACAGTGCCCAAATTTATGCACCTGCCTAATTTTGCTTAAACAATTATAGCACACTTACTGTAAATCCAATAAACTTCATTTCACTTCTCAAATATCACTGTGTGTGTCTCCTATATGATATATTTAACTGACATTTTTTATTGTAACAACCAACGATTTATACAGGAAAATCATGACGATTAACAAGGTTGCCCAAACTTTCGCATCCCACTGTATGTGGTTTAAGTTTTTAGGCACACTGTCATTTCAGAATCAGCTCCCAGTGTCTCAGTTGTTGTTTAAGAGACATTATTCATCGCCATACCCTGAGATACGACGTGATAGGGAGAGGCAGACTCCCTTTACACAAGCTTGCGGTCAAAGACAGGGTTAACCCAGAGTTATTTGTTGAATATTACTTTCCTCTGTTCTAAGTGTTATTTGTTACTGCCTGTTTTACAAAAAAATCCTATCTTAATGAAAAACTTCCTCCAGTTTCCTGCACTTTACAGCCGCAGGTGCCCTGCTGAATTCAACTATGTCGTCACCCTCGGGTCAGTGATGCAGTTGAATACTGTGGCGCAGTTTGCAGTATTTTGTGCTGCACTGTGGTATTTGGCTCTGCTGTGGCAGTATTTTGTGCTGAACAATGATATTGTTAATCCGGCCTACTACTTCTGTTGTCCCTGCCTATTTAAAGGGCTTCTGTCACCCCACTAAACTCTTTTTTTTTTTTTTGTGTACTTATAATCCCTATCCTGCCATATTGCCATACATTATGTTATTAATAATTTTCGTTCAGTAGATTTAGCAAAAAACTTACTTTTGTGATATGCTAACTACCTGCGCCGATAACGTCTTCTCTTTCGGTGACGTCATCGGTGCAGGCGAACTGAGGGAGTGCTGAGGAGGCGAGCCTCCTTATCTCAGAGCGCCTGCGCCGAATCAACACAGGCGCGCGATTTTTGAAATGCTGACAGGGCTGGCCGGAGGAGGAGATCGCGGCTGGCCCTGTCAATCAACAAGAGGAGGGGGCGGTTTTCTGCGGCTGCTACCAGCAAGTGGACGCCCTACTTGCTGGTAGAAAGGTAATTAGCATATCATAAAAGTAAGTTTTTTGCTAAATCTACTGAACGAAAATTATTAATAACAATGTAATGCAATATGGCAGGATAGGGATTATAAGTACACAAAAAAAAAAATTAGTTTAGTGGGGTGACAGAAGCATCAAAATGACCCCCAGAATACATTTGTCATGCCATGTAAAACACATAAGGAACACTATATGTAGTGTTCCACTAGGTAAATGTGGGCACTACACAAGGGTCAATTGGGCCACGTTGTTCTCCACCTCCTGTGGAACAGGGTCATTGTATTTTATATGTCATTTTAATGTATAATGTCATTTTATTTATGTGCATTTCCTGGTTACCAGGCCTATTAGGGGTGTAATTCCTCCTCCTAGACAGAAGAGGGAGCTAGGGAACCCCCTAGTATAAATAGCCAGGTCCAGACCAGAGAGAGAAGTCAGTCAGAGTTGTGGATTCCTGAAGTCAGTGTGCATCCTAGGCAGAGGGTAGCTGGGATCCAGCCTCTGATATGCAGCTAGATAGCCCAGGCTTCTAGTTGCCACCAGGAGAGGGTTTTACCTCCTGAGAAATCAAGTTCCCACAAGAGCAGAGCAGAGCCAGTATTCCAGCCAGACAAGAGAGCTGAAGGGCAGAAGGATTTATTTGAAAGCAAGGGCATATACCTGAAGAAGTTTCCCTAACCAAGGATGAAGCCAACAATAGGGCATACGGGCCTTGGGATAAAGACAGACAGGATTACTGAGGAAAAGTGCAGCCTGATCTGTAAGTGTGTTAACCCTCTGAGTATCTTGCAAGAACATTGTGCCTGCCATTTGTATAAACCTGCTTGTGACTGCTGCTGACATATGGAACTGAACAAAAGACTGTAAATAGTTGATTGTTTCCAGTAAAAGGAAGTTTTGGTTCACCACAACATTGTGTTCCTCAATTATTCCTATCATAAATCGCTGTGCCACCGTTACCGACACTGGCGTCACGAACTTAAAGGGATCTTGCCACCGCCACATTAAACCTGCAACACCCAGGGCACCTCTCCTACTACCGGCCTGGTCCCTATACATTGAGAGTGCCCCAGAGGACTCCATGTGCCAGCCTCTCCATCACTGCTGTACGCCTGCCCAGGGTCTTTCATAAACTGTGAGTAACCAAGAGCAACCCTCGTTTGCCTATTAACCGTGACCTCACCATCGCAATACCCTGCAGGGCTGCGTACTGCATATATAAACAAAACCCGATAAACAATGGCTGAATAATAAATATCTCCCCACAAATTATTTTTTTCCCATTTTTCAATGCATGATATGGTAAATTAAATTGTACCAATAAAAATACAACTTGTCCCAACTTGTAACGGAAAAGTAAAAGAAGTTATGGCTCTTGGTGAAGAAAACCTTAAAACGGAAGTAAGAATATTGGCTGTGTTCAACTAAGCGCCAAGCACCAGATGGTTGGGAAACAGCAGAGCAGGCAAGTGACAGCAACATATATGGCTACGGGTAACTCATGATAGCTGGTGGTAACAAACAGCCTGGTTAAAACATACTGCACAGTGGGATTTCTTACAGTTAAAAAACAGGAAAAAACTTCTCTCTTTTTGGTAGAAGACTTCTGAACTGTAAAATAGTGGCCTCCATTTTGTACGATTCATACAGGATAAAAAACCCAAACATTCAGATGCAAATGATAATAAATGAAAACAAAATATTTAAAACATCTCGATTTATTCAGTATCAAGTATGAGTGCCACGTGTAGAAATACATGCACTTACACACCTTAGCATGCTATCAGTGAGGTTAGTCTACCTGAAATGATGGCTAGAGAGGTCCGGTTACCACACATTATGCCACCCCACATTATAATCCTGGGAGTAGGACTGGTGTGACATTCCTTTGTGAAGGTATCTTCATGGGGTTGCCCATGTGATCTTCAGACCAATCTCCAGCTATCATTGCGCCTGAGACAAAAGCGGGACTCATCACTGAAGAGGATACATCTCCATTCCAGCCCTTATTGCTGTCTTGCTTTGTACAATGATAGCTTTTAAGAGCAGTGGTGTGAGTTCAATGGAACACCTGTAGCTGTATGTCTGGCTCGTTGCCCAATGTTGTACAAATGCCTTCTGATGGTTTGTATAGTCACTGTTCGCTGCCCTAGGCTTGGTATTTGATGTCCAGTTTCAATTGCAGTATAGAAGGGATCACTACCAGTGATGGACGAAAGTTCGCGGTGGGCTCCATTCACTTTAATGGCAGGCGAACCTGAAAAACCTTCAGCTCATATTTGCAGCCGCCAAATACTTAGTAGAAGTGCACAATTAGTCCCACAACATGGACAGTGACATACTAGAGGGGGATCAATGACATAAATTCCAACAAAAAATATGTGTCTTAATCAGGGGACATTTTTATGCGTCTTAAAGGGAAATTCTCTTAAATGTGCCCTGTTCCGCTACCTAAATGCACTATATAGAAAGTATATTATTGGTATATACCACCCCTGCTTCAATCACTTTTTGGGGGGGGCAACTGTTATATCACACCAGTTGAAAGCAAAAAACATCTATCCCTGGGCTAGATGATGATGTGGTATTGAAGGACAGGGTGGGCAAAGAACTGTCCCTGATATTGCCCTACAGGGGGGTGCTATTCTGGCCCTGATAGCCTAACCACAGAGAACCCGCCCTGATAAGAGCGACCCCGTCCGGAACCTTACCCTATATAAAAATGGCCCTAATAAGCCCCTAGCCCCTAAGTCCCTGACTTCCAGGTGATCACTATATAGATCTATGTGTTTTTGACTCATTATAAAAGTATATTATAAGTATATCACACCCCTCTGTGTATCACATCTATCGATAGCACAACTATACCAGTCCTTAAAAAGACTTTTGTGGCCCTATTAGCTAGCGTTTGGTGTCCCTAACAGCCTGTCCCTGCTCCACACAGCAACCTCTCCCTACACTGGCAAAAGACTGAATGTAAAATGGCGGCCAGATCAGGTTAATTTATAAGGCAGGAAGTATGTCCATGTGCTGAAACGTCTCAATTGGCTGTCCTGTACCACCTGATGGATGTGTCATGGGTCAAAGTTCTTCACAATGTAAAAGAATATTGCGGGCGCGAATATTGCCATATGCTCACATGTTTGGCGAATCACGAACACGCAAAGTTCGCCGCAAAACGACCGCCGGGCGAACCGCAAGGCCATCTCTAATCACTACGTGCCATTCTTCTAATCAGACGATCAATCTGTGCATAGGTTCACCTTTGTGCACCTCTTGCTGTCATTCTAGTTCTTCATTGTTCTCCCAATCAACAGGACAAACAAAGTTGAACAGTGGTGACATCTCAGCATAGGTCCATAGTGACCTGCCAGAGTGATAAAGCAAGTGGCAATGACTGGCATGTTGATGATCAGGAGGCACTGAAAAATCATTTCACAGAACGCTTTCTATCTGGCCTTTATGTCCTTCCCACATGCCAAAGATTGGAGCTAGGTGCTTGAACATTTGATCATTTGCAGATCTTCGCGACATCTGCTACTGCCTCGATTTGCGTAACCTTATGGCTCGCCCTTCTTGGGCCAGTTTCACACGAGCATATTCATTGCGAGAAAAGTCGCTCTGTGCATCAGAGGTGTTTCATGTTCTGAATGCTGCTCCCATGGCATTATAATAAGGCTGTGTGTCCCTGCCTGACCTGAACTCTAATGATTTGTGCTGGCGGCATTATGTGAGTACAATTCATTCGAGTTGAGATTGGTTAGCTTTCTAGATCATTAGAATGCGGGGATCCATGTCATAGGAGCAGCATTCAGGATGGGAAATACAGCTGACACACAGGACATATTTCTTGCACTGAATCCGCTCGTGTGAAATTGGCCTTGGTGTTACAGCTTCAAGTGTATTTTTGCATAATTCATGTAAACCCTTTTTTCTATATTAGTGAAACTTGTAAGCCCTGTTCCTCTGTGTATTAATGTCTAGAAATTTACAAGTTTTGCCTTGTTGCCTTAAAGAATCTATAAGTATCTCCATAGTAAAAGTTGTGATGTTACCTGTTTACATGCTATTGCGCAATTGATACCAGTAGGTAAGCTTTGGAAGTTATGGTAGTATTCGTGTTTCTGAGTATGTGGACTGTTTGGGGTATGTATTATGCTCATTTTGTAGCCTGAGCGTGAGCTTTGGAAGAGTATTTAACCCTTTTAATCGCGCCAATATCATAGAAGTGGAGAGGACCTTCAGTGACTGTACACAGGAGAAAGAGGGGCCCCAATAGCAATGTTTTCCATCCAGGCCAGATGGATTAGTGTATTTCCCCCCACCACACACTTCCAGTGACTATAAGACCAATTTCCTCTGGATAGGTCAATCTTGCACAGGTAGTTACCACTCTGTAGGTAAGGATATATCTCCAAAGAAGTTCTTGGCCTATTATTATACATTTAGAGATTGCAGGTGGGTATTTTACTATGTAGTCACATCTAAATAACTAAAAATGATTAATCCAGACTAAATATACTTAAAAAGAAATTTTAATGCAAAACAGACGACAACTTCTGTTCATGTGCGCTTGGGGATGATAGGACGCCTCTTACGACCTTCAGACTTCAAATATTCACTCAGTTTTGGTCTTTTTAGCAGCCGTTCAACATAGCTTGACAGTAGTGGGAATCCAGACAAGCATGTTGGGGATAAGTCAAGATAGCATTGTAGAGTATCCAGGAAATTGTAGTCGGCATACGAGATCTATGGGGAAAAAAACGATTGAGAGTACTCTACTATGGAAAATATACATATATTGGTCATATGACTATACTTACTTTATCTCCCACCAGGAATTTTGTTCCATTGGCATTATTGGAAAGGATCCTTTCAAAATAACCTAGTTGGGTGGCCAGTTCTTCCAGAAATTTTTCTTTGTTTGCCTCCTGGAAGACATGGAAGGTAGTTTGTAGATCGCTACCAAAACGAAGTAGCCACATGTATCAGCTAATGCTTCGTGTGCTGCTGTATGATGCACTATATGGCGCTGTATTATGGAGCTCCTCCTCCCCTACCGCTAATGCATCTAGGAAAGAATAGCTCCATATTTATGGCATTAAATGGAACATGTCCTGGCCTAATAGGCTTCTATGGATGTTGTACTATGGCTCCATACAAATGGAGATTGTAAAAGCTATCATTCTGTAAAGTGCACATGTGATTTTGATGTGTATGCAGACTATAATAGGGCAAACAATAGGCCCACATGTCTATTGCTCACTTGAAGTATAAATGCAACTGGTTGGAGGGGCAGAAGCATTTTAACATACTCCTTCATGCATATGGCACTGACCGGTGCACTGAACATGTATGGAGGCATATGGAGTCTTTATAGATCCATATGCTGTAATATGGTGCCTATGAACTATAGGAGTCCATTGGAACTGGGCACAAATTGTTTTCTGTCAGACTCCTTATGAATCCACGAGGAAAAAAAAAACTGCTGAGAGGAGCCCAGAGCCTGCACCACGGAGAGGAGCCCTCTGATGAGAATTAGTAGGTTTTGCGATATCATGCTGTAGTCAGAGGTTAATCACTATCTAAGTCATGTGTCAAGGCCTTTTAAAAGGTGTAAAGTTAAGTTATAGAATTGCTACCTTAAATCTGGTAGTATTGGAGGGAGAGTTTACTAATAGCTCATTTGCATACCCTCCTTCCAGGATTCCAGAAAAGCATTGCATGGCCTATAAGACTCCTCACGCTGTTTAAGGTGCTCTCCATAAAGATATATTAGAATATACAAACAGCATAGGTTTTTGGGTTTAGTGACAGGTCCTTTTTGAGTGCTTAATCCTTTGTTTCCAAAGAGGATAAACCTGCTGCCATATGTGTCTGTCAGCAGCTTATCTTCCTTTTCCAATAAAAAAATGTTTTTTTTACACTTTATATTGTAATGTTATGTACACCAACAGATAAGTTATGGTTGGCATTCAGAATGGGACTAACCATTCCATTCATCCCCCCTTTTGATAGCAGTAGGCTGGTCTGATTTCCTGCCAGGAGGAGTCAGAGTTAGCTAGGCTAGTAAGGAGTGCTTCAAGGGTCTTAAGGGCCACAGAATCAGCTCAACTGTGAAGAACACTGCTCTGGGGAGACTGAAGGTCCAAGACTGGATATTCTTTGGAGCTATAGCACTACAGTGAGCAGGGTGATCAGTCACTACAGCTTTACAGATCCAGCTGCAGGTCAGGGAAAACATGTTAAGACACCCATGACCATAGCCCGGCTCAAGCAAACTTAAAAGCCTGCATTTATCGGACAGCCACAAGTGCCAGTTCATAGCCATAATGATGGAAAATCAAGAGCGAGAGAGAGAGAAGGAATAACCTGCAGTATCGTCTGCTATTTTGCCTGCTACCATACCTTATGTTATGATCTGAGAATAGAGACATTGCACCTTGTACAGGTGACAGCTGGATGTACTGTAACTCATCCTTTGCACTCAGTAAAGAAAAATGTTTGTTGTTCTTATATGCCTGATTCCTTGACCCCACCTTTTCACTGCACTGAACCCCAAAGAAGGACGGCCTGAGGGAATACACCATGAAACAACATCTCATCAGGGCCACTACCACTCCCATCCACTGCACCGGCTCCTCAGGGGCTCGCTGCACAAGCATAGATACTGCAGATGACATATGAATTATAGAGTCACATTGGTCCTTTCTATTGAATCCATGAGATTGAACCTCCATGGCCCTTGGTATATAGTTGGAGGCATGTTAATGTACTAATACATGTGTGGTCAGTGCAAATAACTGGTACATGATTTATTCATTTTAAAGACAAAGGACGAAGGGACATTCATTACGTGTAGAGGAAAGGCGATTTAGACATCAATACAGGAAAGAGTTCTTTACAGAAAGAGTAGTGAAACTGTAGAATGCCCTACCCCAAGTGGTAGTAATGGTAGATTCTAGGTCAGCATTTATAAAAGGGCTAGATGCTTATGGACATTGGGGGTTATTAATTTAATGTTGCATAACTGATATGAGAAAGGTTGAACTTGATGGACCTGTGTCTTTTCTCAACTTTTCTAACTATGAAATATGGGTCCATAGCAGGCTTGGTAATATGTTTGTGATTTCACTTAGGACATCATACATACATTATCCCAGAAGATAAATTTGTAGTATTTCAGTCTCAGATCCTCTACTCCATCATTCATCATTTCGATGATTGCTATTTCCCGTTCATTGCTTCCACTGAGACCTGAAAGACACAAAACAGATGAGTCTTACTGCATATGTATGAACATACCATTAAGTTCTATTCACACTTTAAAAAATTCTAGAACCCGCATAGACCTAATTACAGACAGTGGGGTTCACCGGGATTCATCAAATCGTTACGTAAATTAGCTTTTTACTTCACGCGTATTATTCTGCTATTTTTTCTGTGTTGTTTTAAAACATCAGGTTTTCAGTATTTGTAATTCTTTAGGTTGAAATCACTCAGTTTTTGGTGCTTTTTAATGCACCTTTTTCAACCAAAGCAAGGAGTGGATTCTAAAACAATGGGAAATATACAGGAAGGGCTTGTACTTCTCCTTCCTGCTGGATCCCCTTCTACTTTTGGCTTAACATCTGCAGTGTTTTTTGTTTGAAAAATGTGTATATGAAATCACCTAAACTACTTCTTTTAGAAAAAAGCACTCAATACCCAAACTATACTCAATTACTGTGTGAAGATGGCAATTTCTAAGGCAGGAAGGTTCTTCTAATCTCACATTGGAACTATATATAACTCCTGCAAGGACCCATAGTAGGCCTAAAGGTGATACATTTCTACATTTTTGGGTAACATTTTGCCTAAAGGTACAAACATGTTGAGTGGCCATGCAGTGCTTGGGATGCGGCCGCCTTCATTTACTCTGGCTGCACAGTTACCTACAAAACTGCACGGCCATTAACAATGGAGACATATGAAGCAACGTGGTGGTAACTAGTTAAAAGGATGCAGCTGCAGCTCGTAGGGCCACGTGCTACTTGGCAGTAGGTGACCACATCCCAAGCACAGCACCACCCCTCCATGTGATCGTGACTCTTACCCAAAATAAAAACATTTTGAAACTGTATCAAAACTGTACTACATGAAGCTGGCCTAAAGACATAGGGGGGAATTTATCAAATAGGGGGTGTAAAGTAGAACTGGCTTAGTTATCCATAGCAACCAATCAGATTCCACCTTTTATTTTTCAGATCTGACTGGTGACTAATGGCAACTAAGCCAGTTTCATATATCCCACTAAATATAAAGTTAACTTTAAACCTGACACATATGAGCTATTGTAGTCTTTGGGATTATTCACATTACCTTTTTTTTTTAATGGCCAGTGAATAGTGGCTGTCAAGATATAGGATATCCTATTTTTGGCCATTTTGAAATCAATGGGCCCATTCTTAACCATCTAAAAACAGGTACACTATGCAAAAATATAAATATTCACCACAGGCACACGAGGAACACTAGCTCTGCATTGGAGGCAGCAGGACCTGACATTCCCAGAGTGATTGTGTGACATCACGATGCTGGGTGCATCAGGTCCTGCTTCCTTGGCGAGATGGTGTGGGGTTGCCACTATATAGACTGGGGGCATTGTATGGGGGCATTATTGAGACTGAGGGCACTTGTATGGGGGCCATTATATGTCCTGCGAGCACTGTAGTTATTAAAATATAGTTAACAACAGACAGACTGACAGAAAATGGTCGCAAAATAGCCATAAAAAACTTACAGTTTATCATTTGAATGCACCCTTAGAGTACATTGACATGTGGGTGGCAATGGTGCAGCAAAGAGCCCTAGGGTAACAGGGTACATTTTAAGGCCATTCCTTAACTTTATCTGACACAGAAATGTCCCAGGTGCTCTTCAAAATTTCCACAGTGTGATATAAGGTGTGAATGTCAGGAAAATATTATATATTATAATGAAGCCTCACCATATTTGCGTGCCAGGTATCGCAGGATGGTGCAACTCTGATACAGAACAAAGTCTTCTTCCTGAAAACGAGGAATTTGCCCAAAGACCTGAGAAAAAATCCACAAAGAATTGTGAGGCATATTACATAAAACGAAGCAATAAAATGTATGGGGTCCATGTAGACAAAACTGGAAGATATGACTGTCAAGAGGCTAGAGGGATAAGACATCATCCTATTGTGGGCCTCAGTGTGAAAGTTATACCTGGGCCCACCACCTTCCCACAATGACTAGAGTTTCCTGGTCAAAAATCCAGAACCTGCTACGTGGTAAATATACTGTAATACTGGTCTCTTCTTATATAGCATATACACTATGATATTTCTTCTTCCAACTTACTTTAGTGCTTCTAAAACCATAACACATTTTGCTACTCCAACAGGGACGTAACTAAAGGTGTTATACAGTTTTAAAGGGCTTATTTGTAACTGATGACCCGTCACTGTGGGTAGAAATAAACGGTTGCAAAAACAATAATAAATACTGATTGGAGTTTGTTATGAGCTATCTAATTTACCAGAGTTCACAGAAAATCTACTACTACCGTAAACAAAATAGACGAGGCGGCAAATCATAATGAGGTCGTTAATATGGGGGACTTCAACTACCCAGATATAGACTGGGAAACTGAAACCTGTAGAACTCATAAAGGAAACAGGTTCTTAGCGATAACCAAAGAAAATTACCTTTCCCAAATGGTTCAGGATCCGACGGCCATACTGGACTTAACCAATAGTATTAACCAATAGACCTGACAGAACAACAGATGTGCAGTTTGGGAGACACCTGGGAAATAATGACCATTAAGTAATAACCTTCCAATTGTCATCTGTTTCTTCACAGAGGCACAAAAATAACAAACTTCAAAAAAGCTAAATTTGACCAGCCATTAGCCTCACTAACTGGGACAATGTCCTCAAAAATAAAAATGCAACCAAGCTCTAATTGTGAGAGGTACATACCTTATAGGAATAAAAGGATAAGGGACAAGAAAAAACAATGTGGATAAATAGAAATGTAAAGTGGGCAATAACTGACTAAAACAAGAAGGTACAGAGGAAGCATTGAAAAACAATAAGACAAAAAATAGAATATGTAAAAGACAAATAAAGACAGCCAAGCTGGGACAGAGATGCTCATTGCCATAGAGTAAAACCAACCCTAAAATGTCCTTTAATTAAATACGGCAAATTGTAAAAAGTTTAAACCTGAAAGTGTTGGCCCCTTGCAGAGTGATGAAGGAGGAACTGTAAAAAGTGATGAAGAGAAAGCAAATCTATGAAATATTTTTTTCTACACTGTATCCACTGAGGAGAATGAACCGATGAAACGCAGAGTGTAAAAGTAAACTTCTTATTGAAAGTGGCTTGTCTGACCCATGAAGAAGTGCAGTAGCATCTTAAAAAGATGAAAACATACAAATCACTTGCCCAGAGAAGAGAATTAAGTAATGTCATAGATAGACCTTTTTTTCTGATATTTAAGGACTCTATATTGACAGAGAGCATTCCACAGAATTGGCACTTAGCAAATGTAGTGCCAAAAGGAAGACAAAAGGACAGAGTTGTACAGAAATGGGTCAGATCCAGGACAACAAAGTACCAAATAGAGAGACAGAGAGTAGTCAAAAAGCCAAGCCGAGATCAGAACCAGAAGCTCAGTACAAATACGTTAGACAGAGAGTGTTAAATAATATGTGGTATAATATTAATTGGTATTTAATATAAAGGATTTATTACACTACACACTGACACCATCTATAGTAATTTACAAGGGAAGTCTGTATGGGAACGTCAAGACCTATATTTGAAGTCTTCATATATGACAATGTAGAAGTACATACATTAGTAAATCAAGCCTATATCTATGGTATAAATGACTGACAGAGACAGACAGACAGACAAGGGGGTGGTCTTCTTACTCTCACTCTGTTGGGGGGTTGCTGCTGAAGATGGAAGACACACATGGAGCCTGAGGAGGTTCCTACCCTTCAACAATGATACTTTATGGACTTTAATATTCACATATGGATAATAGACTTCCTAAACTATTCTTGTAAGCAAACAACTTCTATGAAGTCCGAAAATAAATTGCATTATTCATTTTTTATATAACTCTTGTTGAATCCTGGTGATGAGTCCTCCGGGTGTTCCTTATTTCAAATAATGCATACACTATATTTGGAGAGGATTACCAAATCAGTTTTATATTTTTCATATACATATTTATTATAGAGAGTGGTCAAAAGGACAAGACTAGGGTCAGAACACAAGTAATCCAAGATACGCAAACAGGAACTAGGAACACAGCTAGTGAGTCTGAGACTATCACTGGTGTATTGCCAGAAGGGGATTTAAATTGAGCGCTGAGTCCCTGGATCAAAACCTGATAGGACTCAGCGCTGGAGCCCGGACAGGTAAGTTTGTGACAGATACTGTGCCACATGAAAGGTTGGTACATAAAATGAGGGTGCTTGGACTGAGAGAAAATGTGTGTATGTACTGTAGGTAAGTAACTGGCTCAGTGATAGAAAACAGAGGGTGGTTATTAACGGTACATACTCAGATTGGGTCACTGTCACCAGTGAGGTACCACAGGGGTCAGTATTGGGCCCTACTCTGTCCAATATATTTATTAATGATCTTGTAGAAGGCTTGCACAGTAAAATATCAATTGGGCAGAGAAGAGGCAGATGAGGTTTAACACTGACAAATGTAAGGTTCTGCACATGGGAAGGAATAATGCAAGTCACCAGTACATACTAAATGTTAAAACACTGTGTGCCGGCCGTTTTGTGCATTGGGGACTGCAATTTGTGGTCCCCAATGCACGGCCACCATCCGTGCGATTGTTGCAGACGGATCCAGACCCATTCAACTTGAATGGGTCCATGATCCGTCAGCACTGAAAAAAAAATAGAACATTTTCTATTTTTTTCCGGTGCGGAGGCACAGAGAGAAACCCCACGGAAGCACTTTAAGTGATACGGTGTGCACACGGCAGGTGCCCGTATATTGCGGCCTGCAAACAGCTACTGTAGTTCGCACAGCTGGGCAATGGCTGTGTGCATGAGGCCTAATACTGACATGGAAAAGAACTTAAGAGTTTTAGCGGTCAGCAAAATTAACTGTAGAAACCAGTGTCAGGCAGCTGCTGCTGCCAATAAGATTACGGGGTGCATCAAAAGAGGCAACGATGCCCATAATGAAAACATTTCTGCCACTTTACAAATTACTAGTCAGACGACACAAGGAGTATCCTCTGGTCTAGAGGAAAGAAGGTTTCTACACAAACATTAGAAGGGGATTCTTTATGGTAAGAGCAGTGAGACTATGGAACTCTCTGCCTGAGGAGGTGGTGATGGTGAGTGCAATAAAGGAATTCAAGAGGGGCCTGGATGTATTTCTGGAGTGTAATAATATTACAGGCTATAGTTACTAGAGAGGGGTCGCTGATTGGAGTCAGGAAGGAATTTTAAGTGGGGAAAATTGGCTTCTACCTCACAGTTGTTTTTTTTTGCCTTCCTCTGGATCAACAAGCAGGATAACAGGCCGAACTGGATGGACAAATGTCTTTTTTCGGCCTTATATACTATGTTACTATATAGAAGCAATTTTACTATATATAGTAAAATTGCTTCTATTTTCACACACAAGGCTTAGCTCTGGTACGTTATCTAAGGCCATAACTATGTATTTAAGAGTGGGTCAGAAGTCTTGGACATCTGTTACACACACCATGTCATGAACCAGCGAGTGTGAACCTACTGTGCCAAGTGACCAACATTGTCTAAATGAACCCCTCGTTCTGCACAGTACTCCAGATGGTGAGAATAGGCTTTCCTGAGGGGTTAACAGGTTGTTACCTCTTGAGGTGGACACAAAACACATGAAGCAGCTGGTCCAGGTAGACCAGGAGGTACCAGAGGTACTGTCAAAGTCAACAGGCAGAGTCATAACTAGGAGCAACAGTGCAGGACCGAAGGATAAGTAATGGGTAAGGGCAGGCAGCTCATGTACAGGTCAGCAACAGGAGAGACGAGACAGGACAAATAAGGATCAAACAGGAAGTCCAGAATCCAAGCATAGGTCAGGAATGCAGGAACATGGGCACAAACAACAGCAACCTTTGCAGGAAACAAGAATCTTTGATGCTCAGGCACATGAGAAGGGGGTTGGACCACTTATATAGGTGCATAATGGCTGGGATTGGTCACACAGGTCACATGTGCAAAACTCTTAAATCACAGAAGGTGACATGTACTGGCCTTAACGAGGTGCTACAGGGAACAGGCTGGAAGGCATGCTGTGCCCAGGGCTAGAAGGAAACCATGGAGCGGATTCCAGTAATGACGGTGTCTGTAAGGACAGAGCCCAGGACCGCAGAGGAGAATGGGAAGACACCAGCAACTGATCACCGTCAGACGCGGACAATGAAGGAGGCGGCCAGGGAGACAGTTCTCGCCCAAGCACGGAGCTTGGGCCCTCGGTGGTGAGTAGAGGAATTCGGCGTTCAGCAACCCCGTTACACTCCACAGGTTCTCTGCATTTGCAGCATGCTTAAGACCTGTCTTACCGCATTTTTCTTTAGATCTCTTAAACCTGCAGCCCAATCCTGCATCTGCACCTCATCATCAGTCCATGAAACACCTTGATCTCCAAGCAGCAGTCGTATTGCCTCCGCTCTCCCTAGGAAAACACCAAAGAGTTGAGCATTATAACTGCTGCCAGCAATGTGTTGGTTAAAAGCAGAGATTTTTTTTACTTTTGGTTGATGGTTACAGGTCTCATATGAGGTACAAAAGCTTAGTGGTTGCAGTTCAGGTGGCACTATTAGTTGAACATTCCAGAACACAAGTTAAAAAGTTATAACTCTCACTCACAGGTCACTGGGCCTCAGTAAGGTGTTAGCTTCATACCAAACTTTAGACAATGTTAACTCCATACCACTTCTCACAGTTAATTCTTAACTCACAGTTCAACCAGTCAAATCGAACTTTCAGAACCTAAACTGAACAAGGGTCACCCTTACACACAGTCCTCTTTCTACGAGACTTCCATCACTGGTCCCTCCTAGTACACGACCAGTTAGTCAACCATACCACACCAGAATGAACAACCGGGCCACACTACAGGCCTCAAGGAGGCCAATTGTTCACTACACTACACTATGAGTCTTACACCATCCAATCCGCTTTGGCTGTCTTCCAGGCTGATGTCTCACACTTAAAGCAGACGCCTCAGATATACACCTTCACTGGCTGACAAAAACAGTTATGCAAACCCCATCAGTAACAGCCTGGACAGAGTTTCACCAGTTTCCTACTTCTGTGGCTAGACTAACCTGGCTAACGGTGTCAGTTCACCATCTGCTATATGTGCCTCTCCAGGCATTGCTTGGCAGTGTCAGGATTGCAGCTTTTGCACATGGGTCCCTCAAATGTGTGCTCCCCACTGTATAGTATCTCCACAAGCCCCATAATAAAAACACTGTGGCCTCCAGCCAGGGGCGTACATAGAAATCACCGGGCCCCATAGCAAGAATCTGAATTGGGCCCCCTAACTCCGACCACTACCCACCCCTGGCCCATCTCACCTCCTGTCCTGGCTCCTCCCATGCCACACCCCCATTTTGTCATAACTTCTGTTACCCCAAACGGTTGCAGTACGCCACTGCCCAAACCCCTTTAACTCCTTGCTGCTGATGCTGAGTGTGCACATAGCCACCAATCATATCCCCCCCCTAAAGGTGACTGATGTGTTGGGTGGGGGTGGGGGGTTGGGGGAATATGATTGGTGGCTATGTGCACACTCAGAATCAGCAGCAAGGAGTTAGAGGGGTTATCCAACCCCTAATGCCCCCCAAAATGCCCAGGGAAGGGGGAAGGAAGGAGTAGGTGTAGGAGGAAAGCACACTGTCCTCTATGAGCCTCCCCCCGAGTCCTCTATGAGCCCCCTAAACCCCTAATGCCCCTCAAAATTCTCAGGACAGTGTGCTTTCCTCCCCCTACTGGGCATTTTGGGGGGCATTAGGGGTTGTGGGGGCTCATAGAGGACTCAGGGGGAGGCTCATAGAGACCAGTGTGCTTTCCTACTACTCTTTTCCCACCCCCCTCAGGCATTTTGGGGGGCATTGGGCCCGGTTAGGGAGGCTCATAGTGGACCTGGGGGGGAGAGTCTCATAGGGGCCAGTGTGCTTTCCTCCTACTCCCTCCTCCCGGGCATTTTGGGGGAGCATTAGGGGTTGGGGCTCATAGAGGACTCGGGTGGGGGGGGGGGAAGGCTCATAGAGGACAGTGTAGGAGAAAAAGCGTGTCCCTCTCCCTCCCTATGAGTCCTCTCTTGCTGCATGCTCAATTGAAGTTATACATGAACTACTGAACCACACCAACCAGCGATATAGACCTTGGTGACCGTGTCACTCTGTCTGTCCTGTCAGCAGCGGTCCTCCACTGGCCTGTGCTGTGCCTAACGGCGAGTGGCGACGTTACCCTCCGGGTCGGAGTCTGGGTGGAGCATGCCTGTGCCAGCAATACACTGGCCTCTTTCTGCTGACTTGCGCTGATTGGCCAGTGTTACGTGCAGCAAGCCCTTGACTGGATGGATCCGCAGGTCAGACAGAAACTGGGCTGGGAGCGGGGTAGACGGTCTCTGGATGCTGAATGAACACAAGTGCCCCGCTGCACCACATATTAACTTTTTCCCCCCACAGTAAACGGAGTGGGCGGGGCCAAACAGAGTGGGCGGGGCCTTTCCTGCGCTCCGGGCCCCCCAGTGCCGCGGGCCCCATAGCAACGGCATGGTCTGCCTATATTGGCGGCACGCCACTGCCTCCAGCCCACCGTTGCCCACCTATAGACCAACATGGAGGACCAGAGAGGTGGGACTGGAATGCTCAACTTGCACAACCCCTTCTACGTAATACAAGCGTGTGAGTTGCACAGGTTCAACATAAGGTACAGTATTAGCCAGGATATAACTGGCACATGTGCAGCATGGATCACCAGAGGGTGCTCACAAGGATCCTCCTGGTCCTGTACTTCCAGAATGGGAACAGGACATGGTAAGAGGACACTATGGCTGGTGACACTAACAGGGGTACCGTAGCTGGTGACAATAAGAAGGGCACTTTATGTAGCACTACAGCTGTCACTTCCACTCAGTATGGTAGCGGGACACAATAAGTAATGGGGGCACTGTGACTGGGTGCTAATACTGTTATGCAGGCATTGAAGCTATCAATATAAAAAAAAAAATTATAGGTGCATTCTGGGCAAAGTGCAGTGGAGGAGATTTACTGTAACATATCTTTTTTCCTAGTGCAGTGTGTAACAGATTCATATGCACTCCCTGCTTGCCTATAAAATGACATTTCTACAGCTCTGCCTTTGTGTCAGACTTCACTGCAATTCTGGGATTTTGTTCACAATGCAAAATTGCCTTTTATCATGGCCCTCGGAAACAATAACATTTTGAAAGTGTCCCTCACACCAAAAACGGTTTTGCACCCATTATCTCAGAAAAAAACATTCATACAAGAAAGTTTTTGTGTGTTGTAGACCGGTTATATTTACCTCTTAAGGGGAAGTAAGTCAATGTGTATCCAGACACTGCAAGAAAGATGTAAGGGTTAAACATACCGCAATATGAGTCAACTGCCTGGTAAACATGCAATTGTTAGACAAACGATCCATGCAGAGCCTCCGTAGGCAACTGTGATATATATATATATTGCAGCAAATCTAAAGCTTTTACTGCAGAGCACGATATGGCAGCACTATAAGGAAACATACAGAAGTCTATAAGGAATCTCGGCAATAGACTGGTATAGTGAGCTGTAGTTACTTGTGTGAGTAGTAGATCTCAGGCTGTGTCTGTGAAGAATGCAGACCGTCTCACCATAACTTTTATATAGCTCAGGAAAGAACTGCTGAGTCACAATGATGTAAGCTGCAGAGAGTCCACCGTTTAACCCAATCATAACAGGGTTGATTTTGGCATCAGTGCACAGAGTAAAATGTCATCTTTCTGAGATCTTTTTGTACATAGCCTCCGTCCCCTTCATTTGTTTGTAGGACAAATAGGGAATACTTTCCAACTTTATAAAATTGACTTCAGGGAGATAAGACAAATTACTTGCAAAATGTTTGGATACAGGTCATCTCCCGTGTTCACAGACCAATCTCTCATTTTACAGGTCACTCCTCTTTGCAGTTCCTCTAACTCCCACCTACCTGGCATATGCAGTGATCCACTGGGCCACTGCCAACAATTAAACATGGTGTATTATGTGTAATGTGTCTTGTTCCTTGTGTTTCCATTGCTTTACTCTATTCTATACTGTTTTCTACTATTTCTATCCACTACAAGGCTGAATCGAAGGGTTAAGTCCCTTAGGCGCTGTGTCCAGGAAGGGGTGGGCCCAAACCTTAGGAAGTTAGTGAGTTTATCAGTTGGAGTGTTCACAGAAAGCAGCAAGCCCCAGTCCTGCGAGTAAGGAGCTTCAGCCAACTTTGGGACTAATTAAAGTAACCAGGAAAGAATCTCAGAGAAGAATTGGAGATCAGCATTCTTAAAGGGGTATACTTTTGCAATTGCATGTAATAAAAATTTAGTAAAGCCACGTATAGAGTTCTTTCCTGAAATCTATCTGTATAGCGCTACCTGCTGTTTGCCCTTTTTCAAAATTTTCTGTTCAGCTCACTGAGGTTAACATACATGATCAGTTCCATCCTTCAACCTCCACAAGCTGCATCAGAAAGGACACACCCCTGAGCTGCCAGCCTAAAATAAATCTAGCAGAACAATTGGAGCAATAAATGGGGAGATCTCTGGATCCATTTCAGCTTTGTTTAGAAAGAGGCTGTCATGTACTATATGATGTCTGATTTTCATTTTTTATATTACTAACATGATAAACAATTTAAAGAGGTCGTGTAGCCATGAAAAGAGGGTATGGGTGGAATCTCTGAAGGTTACGTGTTGAGGAAGGGTTGAGACGCATGCATATATATACATATATGCATGCAAACATGTGCATGCATGTATGATATATGTGCATGCATTAGTTGACACTTTATAGGAGGATGTGCGCAGATGTGCCCAGCATCAGTGCACATCTGCCCTTAGTGGCCCACAGGGGCTCATGGTGGCCCCTGTGGGAAATATGTGGTAAGCTGTGCCCCCTTTATAATATAGGTGTGTAGTACATATATATAAATCCCCCTTTATAATATATATGCCCCCTGATGTATGTATATCCCAGTATCAATGTATACATGTGTATGGATGTGCCCCAAGCATCCATACACATGTATATTATACATATACCCCCCCCCCCCCCCCCCATCTCCATAGGATGAAACCAGGTGCATCGGTGTGAATGGGCCCCAAGCATTCACACTGATGCAATCTGGCTAATTGCATCAGAATGACCGGACAAGGGTCCGGTCATCCTGATGGATACAAAGAACTCAGATTCAACAGAATCTGAGGCCTTTGTTCTAATTATCTCCAGCGCTGCTGGAGATAATTATGCATGATAGAAGGGAGGGAGAAACCTCCCCTCCTTCTATTATGCACATTCCGACAGCGCCATTACTATTGCGCTGTCCGGAATGCCAGGTGCTGCAGGCGGGAGATCAAAGGCTTCTCCCGCCTGTCTGCTAGAGGCGCGGCCCCGCTGTGCGTGTGCAGGGACGCGCGGGCTGGCGAGGTGATGTCATATCACCGCGCCGTCCCACGTGTCTTTAACGGTGGTGCGCACGGCCCGGGAGTGCGGGCTGCAGGGTATAAAGCCCGGCAGCCCTGCACTAGAGGGAGAGCCTTACCGGACCCCACCATAATAGGAGAGCGCGATCGGCGCTCAGGATTCGGAGCGGTCCCCCCTGGCTGACGAGGACCCAGACCAGCCCCCCGTCTGAAGGAAAGCGCAATCGGCGCTCAGGAGGAGCGGAGCAACCCCCTAGACGAACGAGGAACAAACATTAAGTATCAACCCCTATCCCACCAACGATATCCCTGACCCCCTACCACTATTTAACCCTTACACCCCTGAGCCCAAACCCCTATCCCACCAACGATCCTATACCACCTCCCCTGATTAACTCCCCCGCTGTACCTCACCCCCCCCCCCCAACCTGCCCATGCACAAACCCCCTCTCTGTACACCTGCAGGGTATTAACCCTTGCATTGCTGTGCAGCCCTGATAACCCCCACTGTACCTCACCCCTATTACTGTATTAGTGTCTGTGGCCTGCATACACCGATGCAGTGCCACCGTTTACCATTGTCGTACCCCATAGGGACAGTAAGTAGAACCAGGTGGGTGGGCTGCTAATATATATGTGTGAGTGTATTGTATAGTTAGTTTGTGGGTGGAATTTGGGAACCGTGTAGTGTAGTTTAGTACTGTGTTATAGTGCTGTATTGTTAGTGTATTTATAACTATCTGTGTAATGTGTGTTTATTAGCGATAGTTAGTTTAGTAAGGCGCATGCAGCTAGTTTAGTGATTAGCGTAAGGTAAAGGCAAAGTATTGTATTATTGTTATATAAAAGGTATAAATAAGCGGAGTCATCAATAGACGGCTCCTCCTATTTCTGAATATTAATTATTGATATTTGCATAAATATTGGTGATTAATATTCCCCCTTTACATTACGTATGAGGGTATTAGGCTTCACACCTTTGTCCAAGTGTAGTGGGCTTGGCTCCTGGTAACACAGAACTGGCACTTGTCCATGTCTAAATGCTTTGCACCCCTCTTCATATCCCTGCTGCTTGTGAATTGGTCTTCAGGAAACAAAGAAAGTGTCTGGGATGTGTGATGAACCCCTTGCCTAAATTGGGACTTTAAGTATTGCTATATATGAAAGCGCATCTCTGCAGGATGCTCTTGGAGATAGCCCACTGATTTAGCCTCAGAACCTGTTGTGATTTTGTTGAAATTGTTCAAGAATATATTGTATGTGGAAGAAATTTGCACTATTAAACTTAGTAAAGACTGTGAGTTCAATGTGTTTTCCTACCTTTGTATCTTTTTTTGTATACCAGTGGCGTACCGCAGTACGCAGTTGCTACGGGGCCTGTGAGTTGAAGGGGACCGACCAGGCTGAATGGCCCCGCCCCCTTTCTGACCTGAGAACTCTGTTCACTTCCTCCCTGCCCCTGCAGCTGCCTGCCAAATCGTTGTGTCTCACTCTGCTGCTGGGGGGAGGGGGGGATCCCTCACATAGAAATCATTACTCAGTGCTGACAGGACCTGCAATAATGTGCAGAGAAGAGGGGATGAAGGACCTGCGATGACCTCACCATCATGTGACCAGAACAGGAGGCGGAGCTCAGTAGTGCAGTAAAGTAATGAAGAAGACCAGCCATGCTTGTGACGAAGTATGAATTCAATCTAAGTGCCAGGGAAAAGCTGGGAGTTGTAGTCCTCTTATACCTCCTGGTATGTAATATCAGAGCACATTACAAGAGAAGGTATAATAGGAGAGGACTGCAACTCTCAGCATGTCCAGGCCATGGGAGTTGTATATCTCCTTTTATAATGTACTCTGATATTACATAATAACGGCTTGGACATGCTGGGAGTTGTAGTCCTATCCTCTTATACATCTCCCTGTAATGTGCTCTGATATAAAATAATAATGGCTTAGACATGCTGGGAGTTATAGTCCGCTCCTGCAGTAATGTGCTCTGAATTAGGGCCCGGGACAATGCATAGGGGAGGGTAGTCATCCGCCTAGGGCCCCACTTTGCTACCCATAAAAGGGGGCGCACTCATGGTGGTCCAACTTCACAAGCCTCAGGCCGCTCGGCCTCAAGCCTGTGAGGCATTAGAACGGAGCAAGAAGCCGCAATGATATCATTGCAACCTCCTGCTCTGGGTCTTGCATGATGACATAATCACGTGAGACCCGGAGCATGTCATTGGACTGTCTGCATTCCGCATCTGACCCGCAAACAATGTGGATTGGATGCGGACAAAAAGATGTTCGTGTACATGAGCCCTTAGGTTAGTGCAATAATTGTACTTTTTTTTTTAGGGAGGCAGGGCCCAATTCTGAGTTTTGCTATGGGGGCCCATGATTTCTATGTACGCCCCTGCCTGCTACTCCCCACCGCACCCAGGGACTGAGCACACCAAAGCCAGCTCCAAGGAGTTCCCTGGCGTGGCAGTTCTTCAGACAATGTGCTGACGACAAGATGCGAATGGTTTGCACGCTGTGCAATCGGAGCCTGAAGCGAGGCATAAATGTTCTAAACCTGAGCACCACCTGCATGTTCAGGCAATCCCTGGACCTGAATGCCAGCATTTCAAAATTCCTGGCCTTTGAAATTCTGTCATTCCGTCTGGTGGAGACGGAGTCTTTTAAAAACCTTATGGCGGTGGCTGTCCCACAGTACGTGGTTCCCAGCCACCACTACTTCTCCAGGCGAGCCATCCCTGCCCTGCACAACCAAGTGGCGGACAAAATAAGGTGTGCACTGCACAGTAGAGAGGGAGGAGGAGAAATAGGAGTAATAGCTGAGAAGAGCAGCAGAGGCTGCAAGTACTACAAACAAATGTGAAGTCAATCTAGCATTGAGTAGATTAACGTTCCAGTAAATAAAGGAACGCATAATAAAGCTAATATATAGCAACACAACCTCTAAACCAATTCATAAAGCACCTCACTTATCTTCACCACCAGTCACATTTCCCTACCTCTCACCTTCCCCCCTCCCCCTCCAATTTCCAACTACCTCCCCTTCTGCTGTTTAGTCCACGGATATAAGCCAGCTATAATAGCGAATTACAGAGCATATAGGAATTAATAAAGCGAAGAAGACCGCATCACTGAGAGTTTTAAAGTCTATAATCTAGTAGTTACGTTATAAGTGTAAAAATAAAAATTATATACCTATATTAAAAATAATAAATAAAAGTGAAGTTTTAATTCAATAGACAGTACATGATCCAAAAACGTAAAGAGGTCCTAAGTGACCATCAGTTAGTAAATTAAAATAACATCTTAAAGGGCCCTGCTACAGTACCTGCGCAAGCTGCAACTGGCGTCACGAACTTATACACATATAAACTGACCCACTGCATAGCTGACCCACTGACCCAGTGTCCTGCTCATTGCATGTGGCACAGGGGGAAGAGAAGGAGAAAGAGGGATCAGGCCAGTCATTCACAAGTGGCTCGGAGGGTCAGGTACACAACTTTCCAACCAGTTCTGGAGGATGAGGAGGAGTAGGATGATGAGGAGGAGGAACCATGTTCACAGCAGGGTGGCACCCAAAGCAGCTTATGGGCATCAATGGAGCATGGCTGGGGGTATACAGAGGACACAAACAATACACCTCCCACAGAGGACAGCTTGTCGTTGTCTCTGAGCAGCCTGGCACACATGAGCGACTACATGCTGCAGTGCCTGCACAACGACTGCCGAGTTTCCCACATTCTAAGCTGATTACTGGGTGGCCACTCTGCTGGATCCCCGCTACAAGGACAACGTGCCGCCCTTAATTCTGTCACTGGAGCGTGATCGGAAAATGCGCGAGTACAAGCGCATGCTGGTAGGCGCGCTGCTGATGGCATTCTGAAGACTTAAAGGTAGGCAGACAATGTCATAGAGCAGCAGGAAATGCTAGCAGAATGCTTGGGTGTATAGGGAGAGGCATTACCAGTAGAAAGAGGGAGGTGCTCATGCCGCTCTACAGAGCACTAGTGAGACCTCATTTGGAGTATTGTGCTCAGTACTGGAGACCATATCTCCAGAAGGATATTGATACTTTGGAGAGAGTTCAGAGAAGAGCTACTAAACTGGTACATGGATTGCAGGATAAAACTTACCAGGAAATATTAAAGGACCTTAACATGTATAGCTTGGAAGAAAGATGAGGCAGAGGGGATATGAGAGAAACTGCTAAATACAAGGTAAAAGAGGAAAGAATATTTAAAAGAAGAAAAACTGCTACAAGAGGACATAGTTTTAAATTAGAGGGGCAAAGGTTTAAAAGTAATATCAGGAAGCATTACTTTACTGAGAGAGTAGTGGATGCATGGAATAGCCTTCCTGCAGAAGTGGTAGCTGCAAATACAGTGAAGGAGTTTAAGCATGCATGGGATAGGCATAAGGCCATCCTTCATATAAGATAGGGCCGGGGGCTATCCATAGTATTCAGTATATTGGGCAGACTAGATGGGCCAAACGATTCTTATCTGCCGACACTTTCTATGTTTCTTTTTTTCTGACAGCGGGGGCTCAGTGGACGCACAAGGCGAAGGCAGAGGAGGAGGAAGAAGTCGCCAACGCAGCTGGGGCACCGCAGGGAGGGTTAGCATTGCCAAAATGTGGAAAAGCTTTGTCAGCACGCCACAACAACCAGCACCACCAGCTGATATGGAACGTCTTAGCAGGAGGCAGCATTTCACCAACATGGTGGAACAGTACATGTGCACACGCCTACACGTACTGACTGATGGGTCTGCCCCATTCAACTTCTGGGTCTCCAAATTGGGCACATGGCCTGAGCTTGCCCTTTACGCCTTGGAGGTGCTGGCCTGCCCTGCAGCCAGTGTATTGTCTGAACGTGTGTTTAGCACGGCAGGGGGCGTCATCACAGACAAGCGCAGCCGCCTGTCCACAGCCAACATGGACAAGCTCACGTTCATTAAAATGAACCAGGCATGGATCCCACATGACTTGTCCGTACCTTGTGCTTAATAGACAAGTATACCAGCTGCACCTAGCCATTGTTATATTCCAGCGCACTTTTTCTTTGCATTCTCTTTTCCATTTCCAAATGTTTTGGGGCCTTCCCAAATTTATAATAAAAAAATAAATGAAAACGTTCTAATAAAAATTATCTGAATAAAAAAATAAAAAATAAATAAAGGAAAAACAAAACAAAAACAGCCTTGGCTATCTCCTCCTCTTCCACCGCCGCTTCCACCTACACCGCCATGTCTACCGCCTCCTCAACCTCCTACTACATTTTGACCTCAGCCTTCTAGTTCAAGATTATTATTTTAATTTTTTTTTCTATTCTATGGTATTTTAAGTCATTTTTCCTATCCACATTTGTTTGCAGGATTGCTGAAAACGATTAATAGAAGAATGTTGGACAGGGAGAGTTCAGGGAGACTTATTCTGCGTCAGTTTTATTTATTTATTCCTACATCAGCCATGAACTAAGATATGTAAGTCAATACCAATAAGATAGAAGCCTTTATTATTCCACTGCCAGTGTGCCAACCAGTACCATCCAGTCTGCATCCCTTAGGGTGTCTGGGTTTGAAGCATTTCCACCCGTTTAGGCCACTTTTTTCAGTGAGTTTTTGTCTTTGTGTATATGGAATGTGCCACTTCATTTTGCTGGTAACGTTCTTTTGCACCTGGTAGCTTCTGTGTCACATGGTCTGTTGTGGGTGTGGCTTCTGTGTCACATGGTCTGTTGTGGGTGCGGCTCACAGCTTTATTCTACCTCACAATGCATTGGTGATATCACTATGGAGGCATGTGAGAGCCTGGCTGTGCGTTAATTTCTAGCATTGTTCAGACTCTTTTCACACACCACCGGCGTTTTAGTGGTAGGACCCCATGCGTGCTTCGACACCGTGACGTGGTGCATGAGGGGCTCCGATATGTTCCTGACTGGAAGATATTGGCAAAGTTCTCCGCTTTTAATATCAGCTTGAGGAATTAGCTAGTATTGTCAGTTGCGTATTAGTTTGGTGCATTTTCTGCAGTGATTTGTGTGTATATATATTTTTTCATCTGCACAATGTATCATTTTGTGTAAGATGTCCTTGTGGTGCATGCGGTCCGCACCGGCATCCTCCATTGTACGCATTTTTTGCTGGGGATTGCTGTTGTCTGCGGACCGCATGCGGAGGAATAGCTCACCCGGTTATAGACGCGCTACAGTGTCTCGGTTTGGAGCATTTCCACCCGTTTAGGCCACTTTTTTCAGTGAGTTTTTATCCCTTAAGGGTGGCCCAGATCTTAATGATTACCATTAGAGATAAGCGAATTGAAGCTGACGAAGTGGAATTTGATCCGAATTTCAGGAAAAATTTGATTTGCACCGATGCCGAATTTCCTCGCGCTTCGTGGTAACGAATTGCATTTTTTCCTAAAGTGGCTGCTGCACGTGTTAGGACATGGAGAAAATAACTCTGGGAAGGCGGGATCACCCATAATGCCATGCATGCAGCCAATCAGCAGCCAGCCCTGTGCCGTTACAGCCCTATAAATAGCCTCAGCCATCTTAGATTCTGCCATTTACCAGTGCACTTAGTACAGGGAGAGACATCAGCAGGCGCTAGGGACAGTATTATAAAAAACTTTATTGTGCTATAAAAACGATTTACAAGTGCAGGGAAAGATTATTCAAGGTGTAGGGAAATAATAGGGAGGAGTCATGTTGAACAGGGTTCAGTAGGGGAGGTTACAGCCTGGGTAATAGGAACAATCCTATTACACCTTGCAGAACTGACTGGGATTCCAAATTGCCATTATACAGCTCTGTAATTCCAGCAAACCGTTCTTATTAGGGTGCAAGTGCTGTTTGATACAGGCATTAACAGGGTTTGATACAGGCATTAACAGGGTTTATTACAAGGAAATATTTTGACGTATTATTTGCCCTTGTGTGGTGCCATTGTAAAGCATTTTTTGGCTTGTATTAGCGGTGCAGTTATCTGTTGTACAGCCTTTTGTGGCGTGCATTAGTGGAAAAATAAAAAATATATTTGCCACTCAGCGGTACAGTTATCTGTTGTAAAGCCTTTTGTGGCGTGTATTAGCGGAAAAAGAAAAAATATATTTGCCGCTCAGCAGTGCAGTTATCTGTTGTAAAGCCTTTTGTGGCGTGTATTAGTGGGAAAAAAGGGCTTATTAGCAGTTGTGTGGTGAAGTGAGAAAATTACAGACTTTTTTGTGGTGTTTTAATTTCCTTTTTATATTTTTTATTTGATCTAACAGTATGTCAGACAGAGAAGTGCTAGGCCTTGCACAGGGGAGTGGCAGAGGCGTAAATGTTTCTGGCGCATACACAGGTCGCAGCAGAGTAAGGGGCCGTGGTAGCAGGGGTCACTTCGAGAGGCCTGAGCTCCCAGTGTCAGCTAGCGGTTGTGTCGTGACCAGCAACCCATTGGTTCTTGAGTAGAGATGTCGCGAACATAAAATTTTCCGTTCGCGAACGGGCGAACCGCCATAGACTTCAATAGGCAGGCGAATTTTAAAACCCACAGGGACTCTTTCTGGCCACAATAGTGATGGAAAAGTTGTTTCAAGGGGACTAACACCTGGACTGTGGCATGCCGGAGGGGATCTATGGCAAAACTCCCATGGAAAATTACGTAGTTGACCCAGAGTCAGGTTTTAATCCATAAAGGGCATAAATCACCTAACATTCCTAAATTGTTTGGAATAACGTGCTTTAAAACATGTTGTATCGATCAGGTAGTGTAAGGGTTACGCCCGCTTCACAGTGACAGACCAAACTCTGACAGACCAAACTCCCCGTTTAACACACCGCAAACAACCGCAAACAGTCCATTTGCACAACTGCAAACTCCCCATTTGCACAAGGTTGAATACCAAGCTAGCCATGTCCCGTTCCTTGTCCTCACTGACGTCATTAAAGGTCTCTTCCTCCACCCAGCCACGTACAACACCAAGGGTCCCCGAAAGGTGACAACAAGCCCCCTGGGATGCCTGCTCAAAGCCACCTTCCTCCTCTGACTCCTCTTCTTCAGACTCCTCTCTCTGTGTTGCCGCAGGTCCAGCAATCGACGACGACAAGGCTGCTTCTGGTGGTGATGGTGACCACAACTCTTCCTCTTCATGCTCATCTACGGCCTGATCCAGCACTCTTCGCAGGGCACGCTCCAGAAAAAATGCATATGGGATGAGGTCGATGATGTTGCCTTGGGTTTGACTGACCAGGTTTGTCACCTCCGCAAAAGGACGCATGAGCCTACAGCCATTGTGTATGAGTGTTCAGTAACGCGGCCAAAAAATACCCAGCTCCGCAGAGGCTGTCCTCTTTTTTTTTTAAATAAAAAAAATCTGTTCTTACCAGTTTAATCTCTGTTTTGTCCCCTATGAGTGGTGTGTTAAGTAGTACTATTCCTATCAGTTTAATCCCTGTTACGTCCCCTATCAGGGGCCGGTGTATGGAATAGATTTTAGGAACCGGGTGATGGAAAAAGATGCTTGGTCGGTCCTCTTACTTACAATTTGGGGCACTGCGCGTGCGCCGTGCAATGTACTGTGCTACCCTATATGAGTGGTATGTTAAGTAGTACTATTCCTATCAGTTTAATCCCTGTTACGTCCCCTATCAGGGGCCGGTGTATGGAATAGATTTTAGGAACCGGGAGATGGAAAAAGATGCTTGGTTGGTCCTCTTACTTCCAATTTGGGGCACTGCGCGTGCGCCGTGCAATGTACTGTCCCACCCTATATGAGTGGTGTGTTAAGTAGTACTATTCCTATCAGTTTAATCCCTGTTACGTCCCCATCAGGGGACGTGTATCGGATAGATTTTAGACAACTGCAATGAGTTGTCAATAGTTGACACACTCATGACATAAATTTTATTCCTCTATGCGTCAATCTTCGTGTAGTGATGACTGTGCTCGTGCGCACGTTTGGGAGATTGCAGGCGATGGCGGTTTTTCAAAGCCTATGGTCATGCTGAGGTAGTTCAGTGACAGTTAAGTGACCCAGAAAACAATGATTCTGTAGTGTGGGCCCATTGTTGGCCTAGTAGACTTTAATGATCACCTTAGATGATCACAAAGAAAATTAATGTTTTTTCTATGCAAATTATCCAGCGATCGCTTTTGGTCTGTTCACAATGAAGCAACGACCTTATCAACTGGGGTGTGCCAAGATTGCCATTGTCAACACAGTGATCGATTCATTGTGATACGCAAGCCCCTTCACCACAACAAGGTAACGATCACGAAGGGGAATTGACACATGTATGTGCCTTTTTTTTGGTTTTGTTTTTGCAGCCACAGTGCAGCACCAGAGGCCAGAAAAATTAGGCATGTACACATGCCTGAAAAACTAGGTATTGTTGCAGCCGCTGCTGTATCAGCGGCCGGAAAAATTGATGTTTTCCAGGCAGAAAGTGCACTAAAACATTGCATAGAGGGAGATGTGGATAATAATCAGGCGGCACTGCATACACTGATCACGCCGTATTTGGACCGAACCAGATGCAGTAGAAAACACTTCTCAACGTGGTGCTCAGCAGAAAATGATGTGTAGTAGACAAATGGCAACTTGAGGAGAGGAAAGGAAATAAAGTTGCGGCACTCACCGAAATGTATCAAAGGTATCTTTTATTGTGGCTTCCTCAGCAGGTAGCAAAAAGGATCCGGGGCGGACACATAGTTGCACTAAAACATTGCGGCTTGAACCCTAGTTGGTGGCGGAGAAGTCACGCAAGTCATATGGCATGCAGAGATTAAATACAGCAGCGTGTGGACCATTTTTAGCCCAAGGCATCTCATCAGGCCTTTTTTAGTCAAATGCATCCCCCACTGTCAGTCCCTTCGGGAGCCATGCCTCATTCATCTTAATAAAGGTGAGGTAATCTAGACTTTTTTGACCTAGGCGACTTCTCTTCTCAGTGACAATACCTCCTGCTGCGCTGAAGGTCCTTTCTGACAGGACACTTGAAGCGGCGCAGGCCAGAAGTTCTATCGCAAATTGGGATAGCTCAGGCCACAGGTCAAGCCTGCACACCCAGTAGTCAAGGGGTTCATCGCTCCTCAGAGTGTCGATATCTGCAGTTAAGGCGAGGTAGTCTGCTACCTGTCGGTCAAGTTGTTCTCTGAGGGTGGACCCCGAAGGGCTGTGGCGATGCGTAGGACTTAAAAAGCTCCGCATGTCCTCCATCAACAACACGTCTGTAAAGCGTCCTGTCCTTGCCGGCGTGGTTGTGGTAGGAGGAGGATTACTTTCACCTCTTCCCCTGTTAGATTCCCGTTGTGCTGTGACATCACCCTTATACGCTGTGTAAAGCATACTTTTTAACTTGTTTTGGAACTGCTGCATCCTTTCCGAATTCGGTAACATTTCAGCCACTTTCTGCTTATACCGGGGGTCTAGTAGCGTGGCCACCCAGTACAGGTCATTCTCCTTCAGCCTTTTTATACGAGGGTCCCTCAACAGGCATGACAGCATGAAAGACCCCATTTGCACAAGGTTGGATGCCGAGCTACTCATGTCCCGTTCCTCGTCCTCACTGATCTCATTGAAGGTCTGTTCTTCCCCCCCCAGCCACGTACAGCACCACGGGTACCAGATAGGTGACAACGAGCACCCTGGGATGCCTGCTGTGGTTGGTCTTCCTCCTCCTCAAAGCCACATTCCTCCTCTGACTCCTCTTCCTCAGACTCCTCTTCCAGCGTTGCTGCAGGTCCAGCAAGCGATGCTGATAAGGCTGTTTCTGGTGGTGATGGTGACCACAACTCTTCCTCTTCAAGCTCATCTACGGCCTGATCCAGCACTCTTCGCAGGGCACGCTCCAGGAAGAAAACAAATGGGATGATGTCGCTGATGGTGCCTTTGGTGCGACTGACTAGGTTTGTCACCTTCTCAAAAGGACGCATGAGCATACAGGTATTGCGCATGAGAGTCCAGTAACGTGGCAAAAAAATACCAAGCTCCGCAGAGGCTGTCCTAGCACCCCGGACATACAAATACTCGTTGACGGCTTTTTCTTTTTGGAGCAGGCGGTCGAACATTAGGAGTGTTGAATTCCAACGTGTCGGGCTGACGCAAATCAAGCGCCTCACTGGCAGGTTGTTTCGCCGCTGAATATCGGAAAAGTGCGCCATGGCCGTGTAGGAATGCCTGAAATGGCCACACACCTTCCTGGCCTGCTTGAGGACATCCTGTAAGCCTGGGTACTTATGCACAAAGCGTTGTACGATCAGATTCAACACATGTGCCATGCACGGCACATGTGTCAACTTGCCCAAATTCAATGCCGCCAACAAATTGCTTCCGTTGTCACACACCACTTTGCCGATCTCCAGTTGGTGCGGGGTCAGTCACTGATCCACCTGTGCGTTCAGGGCGGACAGGAGTGCTGGTCCGGTGTGACTCTCTGCTTTCAGGCAAGTCAACCCCAAGACGGCGTGACACTGTCGTATCCGGGATGTGGAATAGCCCCTGGGGAGCTGGGTGGGTGCAGTTGATGTGGAGCAAGACGCAGCAGCAGAAGAGGACTCAGCCGAGGAGGTTAGCGAAGAGGATGGAGTAGGAGGAGTAGAGGAAGCGGTGCACACCAACTCCTCTGCAGAGCCACGCATTCCATGCTTGGCAGCCGTCAGCAGGTTTACCCAATGCGCAGTGTAAGTGATATACCTGCCCTGACCGTGCTTTGCAGACCAGGTATCAGTGGTCAGATGGACCCTTGCCCCAACACTGTGTGCCAGACATGCCATGACTTCCTTTTCCACAATAGAGTACAGGTTGGGGATTGCCTTTTGTGAAAAGAAATTTCGGCCGGGTACCTTCCACTGCGGTGTCCCAATAGCTACAAATTTTTTGAAGGCCTCAGATTCCACCAGCTTGTATGGTAAAAGCTGGCGGGCTAAGAGTTCCGACAAGCCAGCTATCAGACGCCGGGCAAGGGGGTTACTCTGTGATATTGGCTTCTTTTGCTCAAACATTTCCTTGACAGACACCTGACTGTGGGCAGATGAGCAGGAACTGCTGAAGGTGAGAGGCGGAGTGGCGGGTGGTTGAGAGGGAGCAAGGAGGACAGCAGTGGCTGAAGATGCTGGACCAGGAGGAGGATGGTGGCTTTGAGTTTGTGTGCTGCTTGTACACATCATGTGTTGATCCCATAGGCGTTTGTGATGTGAGATCATGTGCCTTCGGAAAGCAGTTGTACCTAGGTGGGTGTTGGCTTTCCCACGACTCAGTTTCTTTTGGCACAGGTTGCAAATGGCATCACTGTTATCAGAGGCAGACACATAAAAAAAATGCCACACTGCTTAGCTTTGCAATGACGGCATTCTGGTGGTGGCAACAGCATGCGTTGATTGGCATGCTGTCTGGCTGACCCCGGGTGCTGATTCATGCTGTCTGACTGTGCCACTAGCTCCTTGCGACGACCTCCCCCTGCTTCCAACTCGTCTCCTCCTCCTCTCTGTCTCTCCATCTGAACTTTCCCCCTGTTCTTCTTCTCTTTGAGCGGGCACCCGCGTGACATCCATGGACACATCGTCATCATCAACCGCTTCACTTGTATCTGACAACTCAGCAAAGGAAGCAGCAGCGGGTACAACATCATCACACCGTACGTCCATGTGTGTAATGCTGCCTGACTGAGACATATCCTTGTTATCTACATCCTCTGGCAATAATGGTTGCGCATCACTCATTTCTTCCAACTGATGTGTAAATAACTCCTCTGACAGATCAAGTGAAGCGGCTGTGGTGCTAGTGTTGGTGGTGGCGGCAGGCGGGTGAGTGGTAACTTGAGAGGTGCCCGAAGCTGAGCTGGAGGAGGATTGTGCGTCAAGGTTCCGAGCGGAAGCTGTAGAAGATTGGGTGTCCTGTGTTAGCCAGTCAACTATGTCCTCAGAACTTTTCGAGTTCAGGGTACGTGGCCTCTGAACACTGGGCATTATTCTAGGGCCAAAGGAAATCACAGCACCATGACCATGACGGACCCTGCGGGGCGGCCTGCCTCTGCCTGTCATTTTTTTTTAGATTAGTGGTACTATGCGTGCAAGGTACTGTGCCACCCGATATGAGTGGTGGGCAGTGGGCACAATACAGTCTGTGGGCCTGACACACACTGGCAGGCAACTGCAATTATATTACAGAAAAAAAATTGTATTACTTTTTTATCTGCAAGCTACTGTGCCACCAGATATGAGTGGTGGGCACTGGCAGTGGGCACAATACACTCTGTGGGCCTGACACACACACCGGCAGGCAACTGCAATTATATTACAGAGAAAAAAATTGTATTACTTTTTTATCTGCAAGTTACTGTGCCACCAGATATGAGTGGTGGGCACTGGCAGTGGGCACAGTACACTCTGTGGGCCTGACACACACTGGCAGGCAACTGCAATTATATTACAGAGAAAAAATTGTATTACTTTTTTATCTGCAAGCTACTGTGCCACCAGATATGAGTGGTGGGCACAGTACACTCTGTGGGCCTGACACACACTGGCAGGCAACTGTCACGGCTGAGGATGGGGAAAACCCTCAGCTGTGCAATGAAAGAAGATGATGGTCGCTACTAGGCCAGGACAGGAATCAGGTCACCTCCTATTACGTCCCTAATCTGACCCTGACTCCTAGCTGTATGAACCGACCATGATGGTAGGAGGGATCATACTCAGGAACCTTGGGGTCCCTACTAGCCCTCAGGGTGGCCCTGAACTAGGAGCAGGGTAAGACGACCTGTTCCTCCTTGATTCGGACGAACAGGAGTCTCACAGGCCAAGCTGCAATGAAAGGGGAACAAATACAACATATGGATATGGCAGGTGAACTAAAGCAGTTCCAAACCTACCTGCCACAGCCACGCTGACTGGAACCCGTGCAAGACTACTGATGTCCACACAACACTAAGGGACACAGAACACAACAGATATCACACAGGTAATCCAGGACATCCATAGTTGCAATAAAGCGAAAGACCATAAGGACATCTTCAAACATCAGACATAAAAGTTTATGATCACAAGGGTGACCCTCACTGGAGAGGTGGAATATAACCAGGAGGATGACTCCAGCCAACCATGGCTGAAGTACCTCTCAGATACAGGCATCCAGCAGGAGCTAAATAGCCCCAAGTAGCCACACACAGACACACCCAGTGTTCACACAAAGAAGGGAGTTAACCCTTCCTACACCAGGCAAGGGAAGAAAGCCACTTAAAGGGGAATACACACACAATAAACCCCGTGCACACCAGACAGGGAAAGTGCAGACATATAAACAACAGACTCCACCTGTTACCGCCGGCAACGGCATGCATGGCAACCATGTCCAGGGAATCAGCCAGAAGGCTGAGACACTGCCACCACATGCACACAAAACACGTTGCCGCGGACAACCAGCAGTGAAGAGAAACTGTCACAGTGCACATCATACAGACAAAAGGCACACCTACAAAGAGAGGTTGCCAGGTGCAACCGCATGCACTTGACAGCAAGCTGCCTAGCAACAGCTCAGGCTGCTATACTGTCAATACATGTTGCCAGCGGCAACCACACGTGAGATAACATAGTAACAGCACTCACCAGTGGTTGAACAACAATACCAGACCGCGGGCAACTGCATGCGGGTCCAGGAGTCACGACCATAACCATGGTCGTGACAGCAACTGCAATTATATTACAGAGAAAAAATTGTATTTCTTTTTTATCTGCAAGCTACTGTGCCACCAGATATGAGTGGTGGGCACTGGCAGTGGGCACAGTACACTCTGTGGCCCTGACACACACTGGCAGGAAACTGCAATATATATATATATATATAAAAATAAAATAAAAAAAAGCAGACTGATGTACCAGCCCTAAAAAGGGCTTTTTGGGTGCTGTCAGGACTCTGTCCTTACAGCAGATGAGTATTTGAGGACTGGAGTGGACACAGAACACTGGCCTAGCTAACAATTTCCCTATTAATTCAGCAGCAGCAGCAGCAGCACTCTCCCTGCTCTCACTAACACTGCAGCTTCAGAATGAATCTAAGATGGATGCTGTCCTTGCTTCTTGATAGGAGGTGGGAGGGTCTGGGAGGGAGGGTATGCTGATTGGCTGGAATGTGTCTGCTGACTGTGAGGTACAGGGTCATAGTTTGCTCAATGATGACGTATAGGGGGCGGACCAAACATCGCATATGTTCGTCCGCCGCGGCGAACGCGAACAAGCGATGTTCGCCGGCTAATAGTTCGGGACATCTGTATTAGAGATGTCGCGAACATAAAATTTTCTGTTCGCGAACGGGCGAACCACCATAGACTTCAATAGAGAGGTGAATTTTAAAACCAACAGGGACTCTTTCTGGCCACAATAGTGATGGAAAAGTTGTTTCAAGGGGACTAACACCTGGACTGTGGCATGCCGGAGGGGGATCCATGGCAAAACTCCCATGGAAAATTACGTAGTTAACGCAGAGTGTGGTAAGTTGAATTCGCAATGCGATTAATATAACCTGCATTAATCGCATTGCGAATTCAACTTAGATCTGAGTTCCTAATGGTTGTATTGCTAGAATTGACGAATATAACGAATATAGCACTATATTCTCAATCTTCGTTATAGTCTAGCAATACAACCATTAGGAACCCAGCTCTAAGTTGAATTCGCAATGCGATTAATATAACCTGTATTAATCGCATTGCGATTACAACTTAGTCAAATTTGTGACACTGCAGCTTCAGAATGAATCTAAGATGGATGCTGTCCTTGCTTTTTGATAGGAGGTGGGAGGGTCTGGGAGGGAGGGTATGCTGATTGGCTGGAATGTGTCTGCTGACTGTGAGGTACAGGGTCAAAAATTGCTCAATGATGATTTATAGGGGGCGGACCGAACATCGCATATGTTCGCCCACCGCGGCGAACGCGAACAAGCTATGTTTGCCAGGAACTGTTCGCCGGCGAAAAGTTCGGGACATCACTAGTGACTGTAAGTAATTAGTAGAGTGAAGAACCGCACTCAATCAATTGTCTCTGGTGCCAATCAAGGACTGCGAGCAGTCAGTAAATATGAAATGAAAATTGCGGCACTCAGATACTGGATTATTGCGTACAAAACTTTTTTATTTTTTCATTTTGTCAAGCATTTAGCAGTGATTCATCCAAAACAGCCCAATTTTAGATCCTTGGTACAAACAGTGGATTTGAGACCAGACGTTTCGGTCGTGACAGACCTTCATCAGTGGTCACATATTTTATCTGTAATAATACATGGTGCGAGACATAAGTTTGGCATAAAAAAAACTGAAAATACTTGTTTTTACATAAAAAAGAAATTTTTTACATATATATATATACAAATGTAGTTATCCAATATATTGTATAGTATATAATTGACACATAAGGGAACATGTTGCTGACGTCAGAGTGATGAAATACATCAAGGCCGCATGATGCAGGTTATGGTTGGATGGATGTCTCATCATGATAAACAGCTACAATAAGGTAAATATACGTCATGACAAAATGATGTAGCTACCCAATTATCTAATATATCCATCGTCATATCCTGCATGGTACAAAGCATAAATGTGGAACGATGAGGTGATAACCTACATGAAATGTGGCCCCTCCTATGGTATTGATGGTAAATATGGTCTAGGTACATAGAGGGTCACAGTATATATTGTTAGTATTGACATCATAGATTATAATATGCAATGTGGCACGGAATGTATGGGTTGTAGCGTGCATCCACAACATGGTTTGTGAGGTATTAAAGCAATGCAATATTAGGTATACATATTATTAGACGTAGTCTAAGGTATTGTGCATTTGTGTGCACGCCCCCATCCATACATGCGTGCCACCGTACATGTGTTAGACAAGATCAATGAAAGTGGTGGATGTTAGATCCTGCAGGAGATGATTCCCTGGGGAGTGACATGGCAGGCTGTATATCTGTATCGGATCGGAGATGGCGGATGCCGCTGTAAGTACTGTCTTGATCCTTTATAATCTGCAAGGCAAATATTTATACAGCTCATTACCTGTTCTTGTAGGGTCCGGACATCTGGGTTTGGATGCATGGCATTGCATCGAGCCCGTCCCTGTCTTAAATGTATGGTCTCCCTTGTAGTTCCGGTCACCTGACCGGAAGTGACGCGGACGCTGGAACGCATGTTTGCGTTCCACAGGGACATCATGTGATCAGGGAGGAGGTACAGGTGTTACAACGTCGGATACATACCGGAGTATGTTTTCTGACTAGTGTGAAAGCTCCTATGTCTAATCAGGGAAGTAATACAGGATATGGACGTTGATCAAACGTAGTGTCAAATCTTTCTGATGCCCCAGGGGGCTATATTGTATAGTTTGTGTTGTTGTGGCAACTATTAAACAGATGAGTCAATTCCACATGCTGTAATGCACATTCTATAATTATGAAGAGAGGGGGATGGGGGAGGGGTATGAAGAAGAGGAGAACCTGGAGAGAAAAGGATTAGTCATGCAGGAATGGGGGGGGAAAAATAGGGGAAGAGATAATCTCACCCACATCAGTTGCAATATTATTTTCAGCGTGTCTGTGAAAGTGAAAAGACAAAAGCATATTAGAGCAATATTCACAAACACGGGTCATACATTAATAAAAAAGTCGCATTCACGGTTTAGTCCATTAGGTGCCAATGTCCCTAGCTTATGGATCCAGAACGCCTCTCGTTGCCTTAGGAGGAGTATCCGGTTGCCTCCTCTCCTTGATGGGTCTATCTGGTCCAGAATTTGGAAACGCAATTGCGAAATTTGATGTTTTTTATCCGTAAAGTGGTATGGAATTGGCAAGTAAGTATGCCCAAGTCTTATTGTCGACTTGTGCTTACTTATGCGGTCCCGTGCGTGTTGCGTCGTTTCTCCTACATAAGCGAGTCCGCATGGGCATTTTATCAAATATACCACAAAAGTTGAGTCACAAGTGTAGAATCCACGAATCGGAATCCTTTGTCCAGTCCGTGGATGTGTGGCATATTCGCCTTTTATGACGCTGGAGCATTGGGCGCAATGGAGACATGGGTATGTTCCTAATCGTCTGCTCTGTAGAAAGGTTTGTCTGGGTAGCTTCGTGAAGCTGCCTATATCGGCTTTTATTAGTTTATCCCTGATGTTAGACGGCCTTTTGTAGCATGTTAACGGCGTTTGATTAAATTCTTTTATAGAGGGATAAGCTTTGGTTAAGAGTGACCAGTGCTGTTTGAGGGCCTGTTGGATTTTCGGCATTAGAGGATGATATGTAGTCACGCATGCAATTCTATTCTCGTTATTAATTTTATTAATTTTTTGTCGTGGTTCTTGGATCCCGGTGAAGTCCTGTAGGGTATCTTTAAGGATGCTATCTGGATAACCCCTCCTACGGAATTTTTCTGTCATGGCTACAAATTGTGTGTTTTTTAAAACGTCATTACTCACGATGCGGTCAACGCGTGTCAATTGTGATCGGGGTAGGGATTGTTTTGTGGCCCTGGGGTGGCAACTGTTGTAGTGAAGTAGGCTGTTCCGGTCAGTTGGTTTATTGTATAGATCTATAGATAATGTACCTGTGGAATCAATTTTGACCAGTGTGTCCAGGAAACTTATTTCCTCCGTGCTGGTGTGTGAGGTAAAGCCTAACTCTTCATAAGTTTGGTTCAGGTCGGTTACCATCTGGTGTATAGAGGAAATTGGTCCCCTCCATATACAAAAGATGTCGTCTATGAAACGATACCAAATATCGGCATATTGTTGGAATAAGGGGTTCGTATAGACATGATCTTCTTCAAATGCTATCATGAATGCGTTAGCATAGGGCGGGGCCACATTAGACCCCATCGCGGTACCCCGTTTCTGGCCAAAGAATGTGTCCCCAAATAGAAAGAAGTTTTTAGTGAGTATTATCTCCAGGATTTTGAGGCAAAATTCCTGTTGTGTGCTGTCCAGAGTGGACTGGTTGTGTAGCAGCCTTGCTGTAGCTTGGAGCCCCTTGGTGTGTGTTATTGATGTATATAAGCTGTTTACATCTAGGGTCACAAGAGTACTTCCCGGTGTGATGGTTATCCCTTTAAGTTTTCTGAGGAAGTCGGTGGTGTCAAGTATAAAGGATTTGGAAGTTTTGATAAGTGGCGTCAGTATTTTTTCCATATAAACGGCAAGTGGGGAAAGGATCCCATTGTCCCCGTATTCTATATACTGCCAAAGATCCATAAAAGCCTAATCAACCCCCCAGGTCGTCCCATAGTAGCATCTACTGACTCCATCCTTTCCCCACTTGCCGTTTATATGGAAAAAATACTGACGCCACTTATCAAAACTTCCAAATAAGTAAGCACAAGTCGACAATAAGACTTGGGCATACTTACTTGCCAATTCCATACCACTTTACGGATAAAAAACATCAAATTTCGCAATTGCGTTTCCAAATTCTGGACCAGATAGACCCATCAAGGAGAGGAGGCAACCGGATACTCCTCCTAAGGCAACGAGAGGCGTTCTGGATCCATAAGCTAGGGACATTGGCACCTAATGGACTAAACCGTGAATGCGACTTTTTTATTAATGTATGACCCGTGTTTGTGAATATTGCTCTAATATGCTTTTGTCTTTTCACTTTCACAGACACGCTGAAAATAATATTGCAACTGATGTGGGTGAGATTATCTCTTCCCCTATTTTTCCCCCCCCATTCCTGCATGACTAATCCTTTTCTCTCCAGGTTCTCCTCTTCTTCATACCCCTCCCCCATCCCCCTCTCTTCATAATTATAGAATGTGCATTACAGCATGTGGAATTGACTCATCTGTTTAATAGTTGCCACAACAACACAAACTATACAATATAGCCCCCTGGGGCATCAGAAAGATTTGACACTACGTTTGATCAACGTCCATATCCTGTATTACTTCCCTGATTAGACATAGGAGCTTTCACACTAGTCAGAAAACATACTCCGGTATGTATCCGACGTTGTAACACCTGTACCTCCTCCCTGATCACATGATGTCCCTGTGGAACGCAAACATGCGTTCCAGCGTCCGCGTCACTTCCGGTCAGGTGACCGGAACTACAAGGGAGACCATACATTTAAGACAGGGACGGGCTCGATGCAATGCCATGCATCCAAACCCAGATGTCCGGACCCTACAAGAACAGGTAATGAGCTGTATAAATATTTGCCTTGCAGATTATAAAGGATCAAGACAGTACTTACAGCGGCATCCGCCATCTCCGATCCGATACAGATATACAGCCTGCCATGTCACTCCCCAGGGAATCATCTCCTGCAGGATCTAACATCCACCACTTTCATTGATCTTGTCTAACACATGTACGGTGGCACGCATGTATGGATGGGGGCGTGCACACAAATGCACAATACCTTAGACTACGTCTAATAATATGTATACCTAATATTGCATTGCTTTAATACCTCACAAACCATGTTGTGGATGCACGCTACAACCCATACATTCCGTGCCACATTGCATATTATAATCTATGATGTCAATACTAACAATATATACTGTGACCCTCTATGTACCTAGACCATATTTACCATCAATACCATAGGAGGGGCCACATTTCATGTAGGTTATCACCTCATCGTTCCACATTTATGCTTTGTACCATGCAGGATATGACGATGGATATATTAGATAATTGGGTAGCTACATCATTTTGTCATGACGTATATTTACTTATTGTAGCTGTTTATCATGATGAGACATCCATCCAACCATAACCTGCATCGTGCGGCCTTGATGTATTTCATCACTCTGACGTCAGCAACATGTTCCCTTATGTGTCAATTATATACTATACAATATATTGGATAACTACATTTGTATATATATATATGTAAAAAATTTCTTTTTTTATGTAAAAACAAGTATTTTCAGTTTTTTTGATGCCAAACTTATGTCTCGCACCATGTATTATTACAGATAAAATATGTGACCACTGATGAAGGTCTGTCACGACCGAAACGTCTGGTCTCAAATCCACTGTTTGTACCAAGGATCTAAAATTGGGCTGTTTTGGATGAATCACTGCTAAATGCTTGACAAAATGAAAAAATAAAAAAGTTTTGTACGCAATAATCCAGTATCTGAGTGCCGCAATTTTCATTTCATAGTGACTGTAAGTAATGACATCACACCCACTATGTTAAGTTACCCGTTACCCTGCAGAGTTTCCGAGCGCACGGCGTCATTGGTTGCTAATGCTAACTCGCTATGACGCTGTGTGCTTCTTGCCGCCACTACTGTACAGTAATACACTTAGCAAGTAATAGAAACCAGCGGCTCAACCTATAGACCGGATGGAAACGGGTGCTCACCTCTCGGTCCACCCAGACCGCACGGTAGAAAAAAATTTGTAATAAAGAAATGAGGGGCACTCCGGATAAGGGAACAAAAAGCGGTAATCAAGATAAAATATTTAACAATTAAAATTTATTACATATAACACACATCATATCCAATTGTCATGCATAAAAACATAAAATCAATAGCAATGAAGATAAAAGGGTGGAATCCTGAAAAAACTGTTGCACATGAAAGTTCAAAAGTTCATGGGACACTGCCCACAATGAGAATGAGTCCCAGCAGGTAATGCAGTTCCAGGAGCATGTGGATAAATGATACCAAATGGAGATAAATTGCCACACAATGTCCAGCCTCAAAAACCTCCAGGGCAGGAAAATAGATGGTTAAACCAAGTCCTGGAGATAATCACTTTGCAGATATAGCACAAATGTAGCAGATTGTAGCGCTTTTCAAATGTAGCAAAAATGATAGCAGTGAATGCTTCTTACCATATGCCTTCAGTGTGCTCGTTATGGTAAAGCGAGGTAACAGCCTAACACAGCTGAACGCGGCGTCCCACGTAGTATAGAGTCAGAGCGTGACATCTCACGTGACTCACCAGCTGAAGCTGTAGTGGCGCATCTTGTTATGCTTGCAAACACCTCAATATGAGACTGGCTCTGCAGATCACCCCAACCGACGTAGTCACTGCTCGGTCACTTGCGATACTTGGGGGAGAGAGAAGGCTCACTGTCCTGACTTGCCCAAACGCGTTTCAGGGTCTACACCCCTTCCTCAGTGGTAAAGACTGTGAGCTCTAGACAGCTTTTTATATCCTCCCAGGAAGCCAGCCACAGGTGAGACTGTGCTAATTGGGGCCTCAGGAAAACCCGATGTGGGAATCAGTTCTAATCCATGTAGGACATCATATCCTGCAGCATTTATAACATATTCAAAGACAATTATAAAATAATATGGGTAATATAGCCGCATGGGGAAACGTATCCATCAACTTCAACATCATAAACATGCTCCCATGTGTTCAATCACATACATAAACATCTATATAAAGATCCAATAGTAGTATGGAAAATATCCCATATAACATGACTAAAAAATATATTTATTTTACATAAAATAACTTATAAATAGATAAAACATAAAAATGACAATGCAGATGTGATCACAATATCAATTGGAGTAAAAACGCATAAAAAACGCACATGCGGTCAGATGCGTTTTTGATGCGTTTTTTTTTTTTTTTTTTTTAAATAGTAAAAAAATGTTAAAAACTATAAGATCTACCTATGCAAGGTTAAAAAAGCATACTAGATAGTAGATATAATCAATTGGAACTCTGAAAGGAATATATATTCTTAATTGGAACTCTGAAAGGTATACATATTCAGGGAGAGGCAAACATATCCGTCAAATTCTATGGAAGCCTTTATATGACGGAATGGGGAGGGGAGCAGGGCAGGGAGGGAGGGACACAGTGCTGGAAAACAGCCAAACTCTGAATCACCATCACCACCCGGCTCACCACCCGTTCCTCAAAGGAATCCAAACAGTTCCCATTCGGCATTTAAGCCTCTGGGGATCAGAGATTCAAATTCAAAAATCCGGCGTAATTCTTGCTTGGACATAGCAGCCACATGATTACCACCTCTCCATGGTTTCTTGACTCTCTCTAATGCAAAGAATTGCAAGGACGAGGGATCACAATTATGTACATCTTTGAAATGTTTTGAGAGGGAGTGCAATAAATACCCCTTTTTAATATTGGCCAGATGTTCTGCCACTCTCTTCTTTAATGTCCTCTTTGTCCTTCCTATATATTGTTTCTGGCAACCACACTGCAGCAGGTAGATAACATCCATTGAATCACAAGTTAGACATTCTTCAATGTCAAGCCTAAAGGAATTCTGAGTGGAGGTGACACTTGTAGTTTTCCTTGCAAAGTTCGTCACCTTACAATTCCCACACCGTCCACACCTATGGAAGCCACCAGTTCTAAGCCAATTATGGCCTTCATTTAAACCTATCTTACTATTTTTCAGTGTGGGTGCTACCTTAGCTGCCAGTGTGGTGGCTCTCGTATATGTAATTCTTGGGTCCTTGGTGAGAGATGAGCCTATAATCTTATCATCCAGGAGAAGATGCCAATGTTTCCTGATGATTTTTTCTACCTGTCGATACTGTGAGTGATAGGGTAAAATCATCCTCAGTATCTCATCTGTTGTGGATGTACATTTTGGAACAAAGAAATCCTGTCTATTCATACCCCTAACTTTGTCTAGAGCTTGGTTAACTGTCTGCTCTGAGTATTCTCTATCCAGAAACTGTCGACCAAGGGTGGTGGCTTCTTCTTCAAATTGCCTCTGGTCTGTACAATTCCGCTTCAGTCGCCTAAATTGGCTGACTGGTATGTTTAGCAGCCATTTGGGTAGGTGGCAGCTGGAAAAGCGAATAAAGCTATTCCTAGCTACTTCCTTAACAAAGGTGCTGCATTTGATTAACGTTCCCTCAATTGTTACCTTGATATCTAGAAATTCAATTTCTTTATCGCTAATCTTCGGAGTAAAAATCAAATTTCTTTCATTCATATTGATTTCAACAAGGAAATCATCAAGGGTCTCCTTAGTACCATCCCAAATGAACAAAATGTCATCAATGTACCTTCGCCAGAGCACCAGATCCCCCCCCAACCTATGCCTAATGGTCTCATACTCCCACTGAGCCAGGAAGAGATTGGCATAGCTGGGGGCGAACCTGGTGCCCATGGCGGTACCAGTCAGCTGCAGATAGAAATCCTGCTCAAAGGCAAAGTAGTTATGTGACAGGATATATTGCACTCCCTCCAAAATGAACATCATCTGTTCATTTTTCAAGGTATTATTACTCTGGAACTGTTTCAATAGCGCATCAATCCCCATTCTATGTTCAATTACGGTATAAAGGGAGCTGACATCAAGTGTGCCCAACAACCACCCTTCTTTCCATTCAAGAGATTCAAGCAATTTGATAATCTCAGTCGTATCTTTAATATAAGAGGCGGTAGTTTTGACCAGTGGTTGAAGCCAACGGTCAATATACCGCAATAAATTAGATGAGATGGAATCGATTCCCGATACTATTGGTCTTCCTGGGGGACATTTCAGATCTTTATGGATCTTAGGAAGACAATAGAAAACGGGAATCCTCTTTTGTGTATCCATAATGTATCTCGCCTCATGATCCTGCAGGAATCCCACCGTTGTTCCCTTATCACAAAAATTCTTCAACTCCCTGTAGTATTCCTCTGTAGGGTTACCTTTCAATTTCTGATATGTAGTACCATCTTCCAACTGTCTTAGACATTCACCTCTGTATGCCTCAGTATCTAAAATAACTACCGCACCGCCTTTATCGGCAGGTCTAATAGTGATCTCTTTGGTGTCTTGTAGTTCTTTAATCGCATCTCGTTCCATTTTCGTTAGATTCGGATTCCGAGTGCGACCCTTCAATAATCTTAATTCTTTTTCTATATTTGTTTTAAAGGTGATCATTTCCCCACTCATTTCCTGCCTTGGGTATTTTTTGGATCTAACCTTAAGATCAGTGTGGGAATATCTCCCGACACATGGGACATCCGGGATCATACCAGTAGCTGGATTTTTAAGAAAGTACCTCTTCAAGCAGAGCCTACGCACAAACTTCTCAATACCAACATATGTGGAAAATTTGTCGAGGGCCCTGGTCGGAGAGAACTTCAAACCTTTATTCAAAAGACGTGTCTGTGCCTCAGTCAGTGTAGTAGTGCTGATATTAATTATGTTTGATATTTCCTCGGTGAATTGTGATAATTTCTTCTTTTTTGTGTGTCTGCCCCTTCGTGTCTTTCCCCGTGTCTGTGTGTTTGTTGGCCTCTGTGATATGACTGTTCTTGTTGATTGTATGATTGAGGATATCGTGTCTGATTGTAATTGTGTCTCACCCCTGGTGTCCTTGTTTGATTGTCCCGATGTTCCGGGTAACGCTGTCTCAAATTGTATTCGTGTTTGTGATCTCCCTTTTGTGCAATCCCGTGTCTCCTTGGTGGGGAAGGTGTCCGAGTGTGTTTCATTCTGGGACGATGGTGAGGAGGAGTCCCATCTAAAAAAAGAGGCGATGATAGTGCCTCATACCTATTGGTGACTGCAATCAGTGATTCATGCTGTATAATATCATTAATATCATTAGTGGATCTATGTGTGTCTCTATTGTCACTGTTTTTTTCCCGGACGTGACCATTATTGCCATTGGGAACACTCCCATACAGATTTTTCAATTTTCTGTTTTTTTTATAAATAATTTCTTTTTCTAAAGTATCCAAATTCTTACAAATTCTATCATGCCAGCCCTTTGTATCTTCCCCAGTGGGGAACTGTTCTAGTTCTTTTTTAATTTTGATGATTTGCTCACCCAATTCATTGGATATTTCTTGTCGGCGTTTGATAATCATCTGAATCAAACAAACCGACCTGGCTTTCAGAAAGGTATCCCAATCCTCTCTAAAAGTCTCATTGACTAAATCACTAGCTGGGGTTTTATTCAGAGCTAGGCCTTTTGGGATGATCCCCTTATGTAGGAAGTGGGAAAGTGAGGTCACCTCCCACTTATTCCGTAACTGTCTTTGGAGAAGTTTCTCCAAATCTCTAAATACATCACTATTAGATCTTAAATAGTTAGATTCAGCATTTCCTTCATCATTAAATACAAATTCATCAATTTTCTTGAACTTGCTATTAATATGTTCCCAAATGTCCATCACGCTCTATAGGGAGCACAGCCGAAGGGTGGATAAAACAAGTAGCAAGTAATAGAAACCAGCGGCTCAACCTATAGACCGGATGGAAACGGGTGCTCACCTCTCGGTCCACCCAGACCGCACGGTAGAAAAAAATTTGTAATAAAGAAATGAGGGGCACTCCGGATAAGGGAACAAAAAGCGGTAATCAAGATAAAATATTTAACAATTAAAATTTATTACATATAACACACATCATATCCAATTGTCATGCATAAAAACATAAAATCAATAGCAATGAAGATAAAAGGGTGGAATCCTGAAAAAACTGTTGCACATGAAAGTTCAAAAGTTCATGGGACACTGCCCACAATGAGAATGAGTCCCAGCAGGTAATGCAGTTCCAGGAGCATGTGGATAAATGATACTAAATGGAGATAAATTGCCACACAATGTCCAGCCTCAAAAACCTCCAGGGCAGGAAAATAGATGGTTAAACCAAGTCCTGGAGATAATCACTTTGCAGATATAGCACAAATGTAGCAGATTGTAGCGCTTTTCAAATGTAGCAAAAATGATAGCAGTGAATGCTTCTTACCATATGCCTTCAGTGTGCTCGTTATGGTAAAGCGAGGTAACAGCCAAACACAGCTGAACGCGGCGTCCCACGTAGTATAGAGTCAGAGCGTATAGATCATACAAGTGTATCACAGTACAGCGGTGGTGGCCTGGAAGCGCACGTCGTCATAGCAACCCATGATGTCGTGCGCTTGTCCACTCTGCAGGACGTCAGGACGGGTTTGTACGGTCCGTAGTTGTGAAAAAACACGCCCGTGTGCATGCGGCCTTACTGTTACGGTTAGAAGATGGGATTGTACAGTCCTGATCAAAAGTTTAAGACCACTTGAAAAATCATATTTAGCATGGCTGGATCTTAACAAGGTTCCAAGTAGAGCTTCAACATGCAACAAGAAGAAATGAGAGTGAGACAAAACATTTTTTGAGCATTCAAATAATTGAAAATAACGATTAAACTGAAACAGGCTGTTTTTCAGCTGATCCAAATTTTAGGACCACATGCCTTTAAAAGGCCAAATCTGTGCAAAGATGTGGATTCATTGTCATTTTCTGTCAGGTAGTCACACGTTGTGATGCAAAGGCAAAAAAACTCTCCCTTTTTGAACGTGGTCGGGTTGTTGAACAGCATAAGCAGGGTCTCTCACAGCGCGCCATCGCTGCTGAGGTGGGACGCCGTAAGACAGTCATTTGGAATTTCTTAAATGATCCTGAGTGTTATGGAACAAAAAAGTAAAGTGGAAGACCCAAAAAAATTTCATCAGCACTGAGCCGGAGGATCCAATTGGCTGTCCATCAAGACACTGGACGATCCTCGACCCAAATTAAGGCCCTTACTGGTGCTGACTGCAGCCCCATAACCATCAGATGGCATCTGAGACTGAAGGGCTTCAAAAATAAAAAACGTCTTCAAAGACCTCGTCTCCTTGAACGCCACAGAACTGCTCGTTTGGACTTTGCAAGAGAGCACCAAACATGGGACATTCGAAGGTGGAAGAAAGTTTTATTCTCTGATGAGAAAATTTTTAACCTTGATGGTCCTGATGGTTTCCAACGTTACTGGCATGACAAGCAGATCCCACCTGAGATGTTTTCTACACGCCACAGTGGAGGGGGCGCCATAATGGTCTGGGGTGCTTTTTCCTTCAGTGGAACAATGGAGCTTCAGGAAGTGCAGGGGCGTCAAATGGCCTCTGGCTATGTCCAGATGTTGCAGAGAGCATTCCTCATGACTGAGGGCCCTCGTCTGTGTGGTAACGACTGGGTTTTTCAACAGGACAATGCTACATACACAATGCCCGCAGGACAAGGGACTTCTTCCAGGAGAATAACATCACTCTTTTGGCCCATCCTGCATGTTCCCCTGATCTAAATCCAATTGAGAACCTTTGGGGATGGATGGCAAGGGAAGTTTACAAAAATGGACAACAGTTCCAGACAGTAGATGGCCTTCGTGCGGCCGTCTTCACCACTTGGAGAAATGTTCCCACTCACCTCATGGAAACGCTTGCATCAAGCATGCCGAAACGAATTTTGGAAGTGATAAACAATAACGGCAGAGCTACTCATTACTGAGTTGATGTTTGGAAGTTGGATTTCTGTTTTGGGGGGGTTTAGTTTTTTTTGGAGGTGTGGTCCTAAACTTTTGATCAGCTGAAAAGCAGCCTGTTTCAGTTTATTCGTTGTTTTCATTAAATTGAATGCTCAAAAAATGTTTTGTCTCACTACCATTTCTTCTTGTTGCATGTTGAAGCTCTACTTGGAACCTTGTTAAGATCCAGCCATGCTAAATAAGATTTTTTGCCATTTTTCACAGTCAGCAGACACATTCCAGCCAACAGGACTGTATTACGACTGTATGTGGGTGGGGTCTGAGCTATTAGATGATGTCCAGCTAAGCAGAGATGTACCTGTCTAGTGAAGTGATGGTACGGTATGGGGTGTACAGCTGGTTCGTCTCCCCGGGATGCACCCTGGGTAACTGTAAATGAACCATCAAATACTGGAGGTGCATGCGGCCTAAATCTAATATTTCCACCTTAAAGCATTAAATACTTTTTGCAGTTTACTTGAGTAAATTATTTTCAAAACTATTATTGTTAAAAATGGGGATTATATGCTTGCATTTTTCTCTTGCACGGATGTTGGTTCGGGGCTACGACCGCACCAGATCCTACGCCGAGAAACAAAGGATTGTGCGAGAGTTGGCCTATGAAATGTGGAGGAAAATGGTTCGCAAACACCGCCGTCTGGCCATTATAAAGAAATCGTCAGACGTGAAGAGAAGGCAGCCCCGTTTCATTAAAAGAATCCGGGACGAAAAATGCCCAGTTACATACGTAAATAACTTTTGTATGTTTTGCCAACACTCTGTAATGTATACAGTGCTAAGCAAAAGTATTCACCTCCCTTGAGTTCGTTCTCTTTTTTGTTGCCTTATCTCCTGGAATTAACATGGATTGTTTGAGGATTTCCATCATGTAATTTGTAGAACCTGCCCACAACATAGGCCTTCTTTTAAATAGGTTAATTGTAAAGCAAACAACTAATAGGACACAATAACAGAAAAGGTCAATGTGCATAACTATTCACCCCCCTAAAGTCAATACTTAGTAGAGCCACCTTTTGCGGCAATCACAGCTCCAACTCGCTTTGGATAAGTCTCTATGAGCAGTTGCCACATCTTACCACAGGCAATTTTGCCCATTCCTCCTTGCATTACCGATTCTGCTTCTTCAAATTTGATGGTTTGCGCTTGTGATTGTGAACAGCAATCTTTAAGTCTGAACACAGATTTTCTATCGGATTGAGATCTGGGCTTTGACTAGGCCATTCCAACACATTTATATGTTTCCCCTTAAACCACTCAAGTGTTGCTTCAGCAGTGTGTTGGGGGTCATTGTCCTGCTGGAAGCTGAACCTTCGTCTTACCCTCAAATCACGCACAGAGTGGTACAGGTTTTGCTCAAGAATATCCCTGTATTTAGCACCATCCATCTTTCCCTCAACTCTGACCAGTTTCCCAGTCCCGGCTGCTCTAAAGCATCCCCACAGCATGATGCTGCCACCACCATGTTTCATTGTGGGGATGATGTTCTTTGGGTGATGTGATGTGTTGGCTTTGTGCCAGAAAAGTGACGGAGTGAACCATCACTGTGTCTGCAGTAGCAGCCTGAGGCCTAGCCTCCTTCCTACAGGCTTTGTACACAGGACTATGGAGACCCCCACTCTGACCTATTTGGGTTAGAGGGAACTATAAACCATGAATTTTTGGTTGTTTATCTGCCACATTTTTCGTATTCCCCATTAAAGTAGCATGGTGTGAATCCATAAACGCAATAAGGGTTAACTCTGCTCTGAGACTCCCAATAAATGTGTTGGTTTATTTGTCTCTTTGTCCTATTGTGTTAGTGATGGGATTAAGAAGTAGCCGACTCTGGTGTAGAGAATTAGATCATCCTATGATACATTGAGGAGATAATCCCATCCCATGGGTCTCCTCTCGCCCTATTGTTCCATCAAGACACTGTGGAGGGGATGTCTTTTTTCATACTGTTAATTTTGGATTGAGTTATGCGTCATAAAGCTGGCAGCCACTGCAATTATATATAGATCCCTCCATATTGGAATATCTTTATATCAAATGTTCTTAAGATTTTGGAGTTGTTTATATGAAATCTGAACTTTTTGTGATCACAGACGTTCCTATTCCCTCCATTCGGAGAAGGCGACTGGTGAAGGTTGTGGAGGTAGAGGAGAAAGAGGAGGTGGAGGCCGGACCATCCCAGCTTATTGAGCCACGCCCACCAGATGTGGGAGAAGTGAAGGAGGTGGAAAGTGCTGTACCCTCCAGCACCACCCCATCTCAAGACTCTGAGGAAGAGGAGGTGATCACCAGCCCCCGGCAGGACGGTAAATATGTGCACATAGCAATATGATTCATAGGTGTGCGCAGCCTATTGCATTAGGGTGTGCACCCTAAAGCACAAACACACGCCGCGCGCACTCGCGTGTGTATATATATACACACACATATATATATATATATACACATATATATATACACACACACAAATACACTAAGGGGTATCAGGGTACATTATTATACAGGGGTAATATAACTAAGGGCTATCAGGGTAAATTATACAGGAGTAATATAACTGAGGAGGGCTATCAGGGACATTATACAGGGGTAATATAACTTATATTATATAAGTTATATTACCCCTTCATCATGTCCCCTGAGATAGCCCTCCTCAGTTATATTACCCCTGTATAATAATGTACCCTAATACCCCTTAGTTTTACCCCCTGTATAATTTACCCTGATCCTTCAGTTATATTACCCCCTGTAATTTACCCTGATACCCCTCAGTTATACAGTATCATATAACTGAGGGGTATCAGGGTACATTATACAGGGGTGTAATTGAGGAGGGGTAGCAAGCAGCAGGGAACATACAGGGCAGATTCCAGTGGTGTAGCGTGGGTTGTTAGCACCCGGGGCAAGCCAAGTATTTCTCCCCCCAATCTGTGGGCACGCCCCTTTTTACAAATAATGCAGATGTCACCTGCAGTCCTATGTAACACCACAGATAACATAGTGATAACTGAGTACAGATATTGTAGCAGATATCACCTGCAGTCCTATGTAACACCACAGATAACACAGTGATAACTGAGTACAGATAATGTAGCAGATGTCACCTGCAGTCCTATGTAATACCACAGATAACACAGTGGTAACTGAGTACAGATAATGTAGCAGATGTCACCTGCAGTCCTATGTAATACCACAGATAACACAGTGGTAACTCTCTGAGTACAGATAATGTAGTAGATGGGTATGAGGCCCCAGAATTCAGAACACGCACAGTGTGACCTGAAGTCTGGGACCGGACTGCGGCAGTGTGGGCTAAATCCTATAGCCACCCTTCCCCCCCCCAAACAGATATGTGGATGGACATTACATATAATGGTGCACACTATACAGTAGAGTACAGCAGCACATACCTGTTACATCCAGTGACGTCTCCTGTGATGTAGACCTTCCTCAACGTCTTCATTCGGAGATAAGACCGCTATGATACCTTCTTTCAGCCGCGTCTCTGCAGAGTTTCATAGAAAAATGATTAGATTTCTCATTTTACTATCATCCTCAGATAACAGACCTCCCCTCCACCCGTAGTGCCCATAAGTATAATGCCCTCCGTATAATTATAATATATACTGGCCCTTCTGTGTTGTTATTATTCTTAATATTATAATGGCCCCCTCTGTATTAGGCTCCATTCACACGTCCGCAAAATGTGTCCGCAATTGTGCGGAACGGGTGCGGACCCATGCATTCTCCATGGGGACGGAATGGATGCGGAAAGCACACAGTGTGCTCTTCGCATCCGCATTTCCGGAGCGGCCTGCCGAACTTCCGGTCCGCGGCTCTGGGAAAAAATAGAACATGTCCTATTCTTGTCCGCAGCTGTGGAGAAAAATAGGCTGTTCTATGGGGGTGCCTGGTGGGTGTGTTGCAGATCCGCAAAACACTGCGGACTTGTGAATGAACCCTAATAGTAATAATTATGGCGCTCTTCAGCCCCTCCAGCATACAGTCCCATGTAAAATACATCACTCCTTGCCTTCAGCCCCTCCAACATAGTCCCATGTAAATAATATCACCCTTCCTCTCTTTGCTGCCTGCCTTGAGCCCCTTCAGCATACAGTCCCATGTAAAATACATCACGCCCTGCCTTCAGCCCCTCCAACATACAGTCCCATGTAAAATACAAAACTCCCCCGGCCTTCAGCCCTTCCAGCATACAGTCCCATGTAAAATAATATCACCCCTCCTGCCTTCAGCCCCTCCAGCATACAGTCCCATGTAAAATACATCACTATCTCTGCCTTTAGCCCCTCCAGCATACTGTCCCCAGGTAAAAAATATCACTTCACCCCCTCTCTTCAGACCCCTCTAACCTTAATCTGCTCCTCTCTGCAACTTGCTCTGTTGAATTTCCTGCATATCTTGAGGCCCCGCCCCCTGTATGACGAGACTCCACCTCTTTCCCGACATCATACCTCCCTAGAGCAAATCCATTCTAGCGCTCTACTGTCTCATAGGCTTCAGACCCTTAGCCTGAAGCCTATGTGAAGGATCGCATCAGGAGATGGCAGTGCAGCACGGAGGTGATGATTAGGGTGTGCCCAGGCACACCCGGCACACCCCGTGCGCACGCCTATGATATGATTATGTATCCATAACATGTACATAAACATTAAAAGGGCCGACAATGAGGCGACAACATACACTCTAGTAATCCAAAAAAAGAACACTGGACAATAACTCTTTAATCTACATAAAAACAATTGATTTAACAAATAAATAATATGAAACTCAATTGAAAAGCCTGGAATGGTCCCAAGAATATTCATGGGTGACAGCGGATGTAGTCGCACTTTACCCTAGTATTCCTCATAAATTGGTGAATATTTCCCTGGTATGGTTTTTGGAGAATTTTGGAAATTTTTCTGTGGTGCTAATGGAGTATGTGGTGGCTGTGGTGGACTTCCTCCTGAGACGAAATTATTTTATGTTTGATGGAAAGTTTTTCCTGCAGACATCGGGTGTGTCGATGGGGGCTAAGTTCTCTCCCTCCATAGCCAATATTTTTATGGCATGGTGGGAGAGGGGCTTCCTCCTCATCGACACTAACCCATTTTCGGATAGCATAAGATGGTATGGCCGTTACATCGATGACCTGATCTTTATCTGGTCTGGTGATGTGGCGACCATACCATCTTTTGCAGACTATCTGAACGCATGTGTGAACGGTATCCAATTTACCGTTCAACATAGCGCCAGGAACATTGAGTTCCTGGATCTCCGCCTCAGGGGAGACTCCGCCACGGCCTCCATATACACCAGCACCTACAGAAAACCAACATCAGGCAATACAATATTACATGCACAGTCATGCCATCCCATGCATACCATCAGAAATATACCAAAAGGAGAACTAATTAGAGCTAGAAGAAATTGCAGTGATGAGTCGACCTATGAAACAGAGCGCAAAACATCATAAGTAGATTAACACACAGAGCATATTCCGAAAAAAAGATGAAGAAATGCAGCAGAGATATTCGACATATGAATAGGAATATACTATTGAACACACCTGTAGAAACAAAGAGACAAAAAAATCTGAGAGATATCTAACCAGGAAAGAAAAAATATTTTTGGCACACAATATAGTAAGGAATACACTCAAATTTGTAACATCGTCCGAAAGCACTTCCCAGTGCTAGCGTGTGACAAAATATGGGCATCCATGGTACACAATGGCATTAAATGCGCAGCCCGAAAGGCACCCACCATAGCCAGTTCCGTGAGCCCATCTCTCTTTAAAAATGACAAGTCCCGAACAACACAAAATACATGGTTGTCAACAACAGGAAATTATAAATGCGGTCACTCCATTTGCATTTGCTGTAAATATATGAAGATCTGTCAAAATTTTGAATCCAGCACTAATGGCCAGGTTTTCAAAATAAAATCCTTTTTAAATTGCAATACTACCTATGCGATTTATTGCATAACATGCACAAGCTGTAAGCTACAATATGTAGGATGTACAACAAACGCAATAAAAACACGCATTAGAAAACATATATCAGACATACCGCACCATGAGAACCGCAACATATCTGCGGCAAGTCTCCATTTTGCCATGGTACATGGTGGTGATGTCTCCTACATGTCAGTACAAGGCATTGAAAAGGTTAAAAAACCAATAAGAGGTGGCGACAGAAAAAGGAAACTCTTAAACAGAGAATCATATTGGATTTTCCGACTTGAAAGTCGCCAGCCCCAAGGTTTAAATAAGAAACTGGATCTAATTTTGCAGTATTAACCAACGGTTTATTTCTCTCTTTTTTTCTTCCTTCATTTCCCATTCCCTTCAATCTATTGTTTTATGGACCATATGAATTGTCTTTTGACATGTTTTTACCTATGTACACATTTGTGGAAGGGAGGGGTTGAATTTCAGCCTGATTATTTCAGGTGAGGGAGCCTCCCCCTCCTCTCTACAAAAGTAACTCACAGTGTATTTGAAACAGTCATGAGTAAGGGCTAAGATTGCTTTGTGCCCGAAACATGTAGACTCTGCTTTCTGTACCTGGATTTTATACTGAATATTCAATAAAGAAGCCTTTGGATTACCACAACCACAAGCTGGACAAAACCTCTTTTTCTCTATACTTCCGTATTTCTCCTGACTCAGGTGAAGGAGTTGTTCCGTGCTATAACAGTGGAATCCTTGGCAGGTGAGAGCTGTTCAAAATCTCTGTTTTCTTCGAAACTCAATTGAACTATCATTAACTAGCAAACAAAATAAAATTATAATGTACTGAAATATCACTAACTAATAAACCATATAATGATCATAAAGATCACTAACTAACGTATTGAGATTTAAATCGTCAATGTGTATAAAGACTTTAAAGAAAAAAAATAAAAAGTAAACAATAGACAAACAGACATATTTTGTACTGCCGTCTTACATATTGACTGTCTCTATAAAAATATCCTATGATATAACCCCTCTGGTGAACAATTTAAATAAAATAAAAAAGCGAAAATTAAACGAAAATATGAATTTATTCAACCTAACATCACTAAAAGTGCAACACCCAGCTATCAAAATAGGCATATGCCCCCCAAAATAGTAACAGTCAGTGCATTCTGCTAAAAATGAGACCCAACCATTATACAGTACAATTGCCAATAAAAAAAATTTGGTTCAACAATGCTTTTATTGTGTAAAAGACAATTAACTATAAAATAAGGAAAAATAGTAGGTTTGGCCACACCTGTAACAACCAGCTGTCTAAAAATATCATACCAAATAACCCCTTAGTTGGACACCTTTTTAAACAATAATTTAAAACTGTTAAAAAAGGCAATTTTATGGACAGCTTTTCTCACAAAAAGGTGTAATAGCAAACGATCATAAAGTCATATGCACCACAAATTAAAGGTTTAATAAGAGTTGCAAATAATGTTTTATTTTTATTTTCATTTTATATTTTTTTCAAACAGGAATGAAGACATTGAAGGCCAAATTGGCCAAAATGCAAAGGGCGCATCTCAATGATATGCGGGCCGTTCATGAGCGCTTGAAGGCCATGGAGGAGAGGCAACGCCAGGCCATGAAGGGGGTGCATGAGATGATCATACTTTTGGAAAAGTTGGCATAATTAAATTTTTTTTTTTTTACCAAGTTATATAAATCGTTTGTACAATTATAACGTGTATTGTGTTTTTTTTTTTTATATTGCTCGGTTTTATTGTAATAGCTCGGCCTAAATCAGCCAGAACTGACAGCAGCCAGTAAATACATGTCAAATACACATAGGGTCCATTCACACGTCTATTAAATGTGTCCGCATACCACAATTGGGATGAACGTTTACAGACCCATTGATTTTAAATTCCAGTTCGAAAAATTAGGCATTCACAAGATACAGAAGAAAGTGTCAGCCATTACAGGCCCCAAAAATTAGCCGACAGGCGTTCCCCTGACAGCAAATAACTTTGTATTCTGTTGCTGGTGGTACATTAGGCATTCACAGAATACAGAACTAAGTGTCGGCCATTACAGGCCACAAAAATTAGCTGACAGGCGTTCCCCTGACAGCAAATAACTTTGTATTCTGTTGCTGGTGGTACATTAGGCATTCACAGGATACAGAACTAAGTGTCGGCCATTACAGGCCCCAAAAATTAGCCGACAGGCGTTCCCCTGGCAGCAAATAACTTTGTATTCTGTTGCTGGTGGTACATTAGGCATTCACAGGATACAGAACTAAGTGTCGGCCATTACAGGCCACAAAAATTAGGCATTCAACGGACATAAAAGGCATTTTATGCCGCTGTATTTAACGAAGGCAGGGACCATGAATTGTTATGGGTGGTGGCGGATATGGGCTGTCATGAGGAATTTTAAACAAACATGGTCTACTGTTCACATGTGTTGAATTCCTCCAAGATCCATGCCTCATTCATTTTTAGAAATGTGAGTTAGTCAACACTGTCGTGAGCTAGGCGAGTCCGCTTATCGGTCACGATACTCCAGCTGCTCTGAACGTCCTTTCAGACAGGACACTTGATGAGGGGCAAGCCAACAATTCCATTGCAAATTGTGCAAGTTCTGGCCAGAGGTCAAGCCTGCCCAACCAGTAGTCCAGGGGTTCATCACTTCTCAGAGCGTCCAAATCGGCCGTTAACCCGATGTAGTCGGACACCTGCCGGTCTAGGCGTTCCCTGAGGCTGGATCCGGAGGACACCTGTCGATGGGTCGGCTGAAAGAATGTTCTCATATCAGAAGTGACCAACACACCTTCAAACCGCCCTCTTCTTGCAGGCGCAGTTGGATTGGTACCCACAACTGTTTCTCTTTGAGTGGAAACTCCTCTGCCAGGACCTAAAAAAGCAGAATGCAGCATTTCTCGAAGCAAGGCCTGGAAGTGTTGCATTCTGACAGCCCTCTGTGATGGTGGTAACATTTCCGCCATTTTTTGTTTGTACCGGGGGTCTAAATACGCTGCCACCCAGAACTGGTCCTTTCCCTTGATGCTTTTTATACGGGGGTCCCTCTTAAAATACTGGAGCATGAAGGCCCCCATTTGCATTAAACTGGAAGCATTGTAGTGGCCTGGCTCCTGCTCATCATCCAGGATAATGTCGTCCTCGTTCTCCTTCCCCCATCCACGGACAACACGAGGGATCCCAGAAAGGTTAAAAGCATGCTCTTCTTGATCCTCCTCCTCCCCGGCACCATCCTCCTCTGACTCCTCTTCAGACTCCTGTTGTTGACTTGTCTCAGATGGAGTAGCCTCCCCTGGGAATTCATCCAGCATTGCGACTTCCTCATCTTCCTGCTCCTGCTCCTCGACGGCTTGATCAATGACACGACGCAATGCATGCTCCAGAAAGAAGGCGTAAGGTACGATGTCACTGATGGCGCCCTGGCTGCGACTGACCATTTTGGTGATCTCTTCAAATGGCCGCAGAAGTCTGCATGCGTCGCGCATAAGCAGCCACTCGCGCGGTGAAAAAAAAACAAGCTCCCCAGAACCTGTCCTGCCACAGAGTTCGTACAGGTAGACGTTAACTGCACGTTTCTGCTGGAGCAGCCTATCGAGCATATACAAGGTTGAGTTCCATCGCGTCGGGCAGTCACAAATAAGACGTCTGACGGGCAGGTTGTTTCGCCGCTGGATTTCAGCAAGGCAAGCCATGGCCGTGTAAGATCTTCTGAAATGGCCCGCGATTTTCCTGCCCTGCCACAAGACGTCCTGGACCCCGGGGTATTTGACAACGAATCGATGCACGACCAAGTTCAGGATGTGTGCCATGCACGGCACGTGTGTCATTTTGCCCTGTTTCAGCGCGCTCAGCAGATTGGCACCGTTGTCGCACACCACATTACCAACTGTCAAATTGAGCGGTGTTAGCCACTGATCTGACTGTGAATGCAATGCTGAAAGGAGTGCAGGAACGGTGTTGCTCTTGGCTTCCAGGCACAACAGAAGCAGCACAGCATGGCAACATCTAACCTGGCATGTTCTGGGGATCTTGGTTGGCGCAGCGGAGGAGTCAGCCGAGGAGGAGAGGGAGGATGGAGTAGGAGGAGGAGAAGAAGAGGCAGGCCTGCATGCAATCCGTGGCGGTAAAACCAAATCTACACGGGTGCCACGGGTTACATGCTTGACGGCCGTCAGAAGGTTCACCCAGTGGGCAGTAAAAGTTATATACCTTCCCTGCTAGACCACGTGTCTGTGGTAAGATGTATCTTGGCACTGACACTGTGTGCCAGAGATACATTCACTTGCCGCTGAACGTGGCCATATAGCTCTGGGATGCCCTTCTGCGAGAAATATTTCCTTCCTGGGACCTTCCATTGTGGTGTTCCAATGGCCACAAATTTTCGAAAGGCGTCCGAGTCCACAAGTTTATATGGCAGTAGTTGGCGGGCTATCAATTCCGACAAGCCAGCGGTCGGTCAACCGTTGGGCAAGAGGGTTATCCGGCGTCATAATTTTTTTACGCTCGAACATTTGGGCCATGGAAGCCTGCCTTTTTCCTGACAAACGTGAGGACGGCATGATGGAAGGTGGAGGACAATTGGGAGGAGAGAGGAGAAGGAGAATAGGCTGGACGGTGAGAGCCTGGAGTGTGGCTTTGTGGGTTCTGATGGCGTTGCTTCCACTGGACTCGGTGATGTGAGGCCAGGTGCCTTCTTAAGGCGGTCGTCCCTAGGTGAGTGTTGGGCTTACAGCGACTGATGCGTTGACTGCAAAGGCTGCAGATGGCAACACTATTGTCAGCAGCTGACACATTAAAAAAAGCCCACACTGCGGAGCCATGTGCCGGTGTCCTGGGAGCGCCAGATGTGACCGTACATGGTTGATGGCTCACTTCTGATACATTAGCAGTCTGGTCTGTCCCTCCTGTACAATGTAAGTTCGGCCTACTTCTCCTCCCTATCTGATGGTCCATCTCTCCCTCTGAACTCCCCTCCTCTTTCTCTCTTGTGGGCACCCACGTTACGTCCATAGACACGTCATCATCGACGTCACCTTCCCCACCACTAACATTCGAGATCTCGGAGTAGGCAGCAACGGCGGGGACCAACCTCCTTGGTCCCCACTCAGACTGCTGAGTGGCGGCTGTTGCTACCCCCTCTTCCTGATCCGATGCCAAGAATGGCTGCGCATCGGAAATGTCTTGTGATAGATCGGAAAATAATTCCTGTGACTCAAGTGGAGGGTATATGGTGGTGGTGTTGGTGTCTTTGGGGGTGCACACAGCAGAGAGTAAAGAGGGTGCAGATAGAGAGGATGAGGAGGGTACAGAATCGGAAGGCTGAGTGAGCCACTCAACCAAGTTTGGTGCGTTCTTTGACGTAATTGAACGCACCTTCTGCAACTTCCCACTTTGGCTCCGGCCTGGTGCTCCTGCCCTACCCTTACCACCCCTCTGGAAGGGCCTGCCTCTTTCTCTGCCTGTCATTTTTTAAATGACCCGTTGACAAAAGTCTATAGAGAAGCGCAGTGTATGTGGAAGAAGGTATATAACACCCTGCTTCAATTTGTCGTTTTGGTGTCAACTGGTCTATAATCACAGCAGTTTTAAACAAAAAATGTATTTAAAATTTTATCACTGTGTGTAGCAGAGGTAACGAGGTGGCCTAATTTTCTCCAGTAGTGTATTATTTCATAACACACTGCTTCTATATGTCGTTTTGGTGTCAACTGGTTTATAATCACACCAGTTTAACCGCCTCCGGACCGCCTAACGCAGGATCGCTTTCCGGAGGCGGCAGCTCCAGGCAGAGTCACGCATAGTGGCGTCGCTAGGGGGCGGCGAGGGGGGGCAATCGCACCCCCTATGTTGTCCTTTGCCCCCCCGGTTGCCCCCCCGCTGATTCCCCCAGGTGAATACTAATGAGCGCATCCATTATGGAAGCGCTCATTAGAACCGAGAGACCAGGAAGTGGTGAACGCTCTGTACTTACCACTTCCTGGTCCTCGGCTGTCGGCTGTGCAGGGCTGCGCACAGCGTGAGGGCGCTCTGTGACCTCACGCTGTGCGCGCCAGTTCAGAGCACAGTCGACTGAGGAGAGGCAGGCGGCGTCCAGGAGCAGGAGAGGTAAGTGTTTTTTTATTTTATAAAATATGTGGCTGCTGGGGGCATAAGGGGGCTAATGATGAGAGGCATATGGGGGCTAATGATGAGAGGCATATGGGGGCTAATGATGAGAGGCATATGGGGGCTAATGATGAGAGGCATATGGGGGCTAATGATGAGAGGCATATGGGGGCTAATGATGAGAGGCATATGGGGGCTAATGATGAGAGGCATATGGGGGCTAATGATGAGAGGCATATGGGGGCTAATGATGAGAGGCATATGGGGCTAATGATGAGAGGCATATGGGGGCTAATGATGAGAGGCATATGGGGGCTAATGATGAGAGGCATATGGGGCTAATGATGAGAGGCATATGGGGGCTAATGATGAGAGGCATATGGGGCTAATGATGAGAGGCATATGGGGCTAATGATGAGAGGCATATGGGGGCTAATGATGAGAGGCATATGGGGGCTAATGATGAGAGGCATATGGGGGCTAATGATGAGAGGCATATGGGGCTAATGATGAGAGGCATATGGGGGCTAATGATGAGAGGCATATGGGGCTAATGATGAGAGGCATATGGGGCTAATGATGAGAGGCATATGGGGGCTAATGATGAGAGGCATATGGGGCTAATGATGAGAGGCATATGGGGCTAATGATGAGAGGCATTTGGGGGGCTAATGATGAGAGGCATATGGGGCTAATCATGAGAGGTATATGGGGGCTAATCATGAGAGGCATATGGGGGCTAATGATGAGAGGCATATGGGGCTAATGATGAGAGGCATATGGGGGCTAATGATGAGAGGCATATGGGGCTAATGATGAGAGGCATATGGGGCTAATGATGAGAGGCATATGGGGCTAATGATGAGAGGCATATGGGGGCTAATGATGAGAGGCATATGGGGCTAATGATGAGAGGCATATGGGGCTAATGATGAGAGGCATATGGGGGCTAATGATGAGAGGCATATGGGGCTAATGATGAGAGGCATATGGGGCTAATGATGAGAGGCATATGGGGGCTAATGATGAGAGGCATATGGGGGCTAATGATGAGAGGCATATGGGGGCTAATGATGAGAGGCAGCATATGGGGGCTAATGATGGGAGGCAGCATATGGGGGCTAATGAGGCATAAGGGCTGATATGGGGGCTAATGAGAGGCATGGGGGCTGATATGAGAGTGATGAGAGGCATAATGGGGGCTAATGAGAGGCATAATAAGTGTCATCCACAGATGCCCCCATAATAGTGTGTCTTCCACAGATCCACCATAACAGTGCGCCTGCGCACTGATGAGAGACAGAAAGAAGGGGAAAGAATCCGCAGAAGCAAGCAGAGGACGGCACAGCAGACGACTGAATGGCTTCTTTTGTAAGTAAATAGTTTTAGTATAAATGTATCCCTGCAGACCGCAATTCTCTGGTATTTTGTAATCTTATTTATATATACTTAATTTGTTTTTGCCCCCCCATTTTTGACTGTGGTATCTTTGTGCCCCCCCTATATATTGTTCCTAGAGTCGCCACTGGTCACGCATATATGCGTCATCTCGCGAGACGCGAGATTTCCTGTGAACGCGCGCACACAGGCGCGCGCGTTCACAGGAACTGCAGGTAAGGCTACTTTCACACTAGCGTTCGGGGCTCCGCTTGTGAGTTCCGTTTGAAGGCTCTCACAAGCGGCCCCGAACGGATCCGTACAGCCCTAATGCATTCTGAATGGATGCGGATCCGCTCAGAATGCATCAGTTTGGCTCCGTTTGGCCTCCGCTCCGCTCAGCAGGCGGACACCCGAACGCAGCTTGCAGCGTTTTCGTGTCCGCCTGGCCGTGCGGAGCCAAACGGATCCGTCCAGACTTACAATGCAAGTCAATGGGGACGGATCCGTTTGACGTTGACACAATATGGTGCAATTTCAAACGGATCCGTCCCCCATTGATTTTCAATGTAAAGTCAGGAGTCCCTATTAATATACCATCAGATCGGAGTTTTCTCCGATCCGATGGTATATTTTAACTTGAAGCGTCCCCATCACCATGGGAACGCCTCTATGTTAGAATATACCATCAGATTTGAGTTACATCGTAAAACTCAGATCCGACAGTATATTCTAACACAGAGGCGTTCCCATGGTGATGGGGACGCTTCATGTTAGAATATACTGAGAACTGTGTACATGACTGCCCCCTGCTGACTGCCCTCCTGTAATTAACTTATTGGTGGCCAGTGCAGCCCCCCTCCCTCCCCAGTATTAATTGTAACCAGTGCGGCCCCCCTCCCTCTATATTCATCGGTGGCCAGTGCGGATTCCCAGTATTAAATATGACCAGTGCGGCCTCCCACTCCCTCCCTCCCCAGTATTAAATATGACCAGTGCGGCCTCCCCCTCCCTCTATATTTATTGGTGGCCAGTGCGGATTCCAAGTATGGCCTCCCCAGTGCGGCCTCCCCTCTCCGCCCCCCCTAATTAAAATCACACACATTGCCTATTGCACAGACCTGTCACTTACCAGTAGGAGGAGCTCCCGGCCGGACACACATCGCAGCTCTTCAGGTAAGTATAATGCTTGTATTTATTGCTAAGTAACCATGGCAGCCAAGACTGCAATAGCGTCTTGGTTGCCATGGTAACCGATCGGAGCCCCAGCGATTTAAACTGGGACTCCGATCGGTACTCCGCTGCCACCAATGATGGGGGGGGGGGGTGTGATTTTAATTAGGGGGGAGGGGAGAGGGGAGGCCATACTTGGAATCCGCACTGGCCACCAATAAATATAGAGGGAGGGGGAGGCCGCACTGGTCATATTTAATACTGGGGAGGGAGGGAGGGGGAGGCCGCACTGGTCATATTTTTTATACTGGGAATCCGCACTGGCCACCGATGAATATAGAGGGAGGGGGGCCGCACTGGTTACAATTAATACTGGGGAGGGAGGGGGGCCGCACTGGCCACCAATAAGTTAAATACAGGAGGGGGGGGTCTGCCCCCTGCTGCCTGGCAGCATCTGCCAGGCAGCAGGGGGCAGTCATGTACACAGTTCTCAGTATATTCTAACATGAAGCGTCCCCATCACCATGGGAACGCTTCTGTGTTTAGAATATTGTAATGACCGGCGACACGCACAGGGAGGAAAACAGGGAAAGCCCTGCCCAAGGGAGAGGGAAAGGTGGTGACCCCTAACTCACCTTGCGGCTGGCACCTGACTGCCCTGACGTCCCTAGACGGGTTCCTCACCCGTGCGGCGATCGCGTGCCTAAACCCTGGCTTTCCCTAATATGAGCCCTGGATAGTGAACAGGCCGGTGGGATCGCTAGTCCATACCACTATCACTAAGAGGGAAACACCAGGGAGAGGACAGACAAAACATACAAACACATACACCCAGGTGGGCGACCACAATAAACCAAAAAGGTCCAACAGGGATCTGGAGGGTAGCGTACTGGACCAACTACCAGCGAACGCAGCAACACAGCTCCAGAAGGTCAGAATAGATGTCCAGGCAGGAAGCTCTATCTCTGGCAACCAGAGAAGTGTGAGAGAGAAATATAAGGAGGTCTGGGAGTGCTGGACAAGGAACAGCTGAGGAGAAGGAGCTACGGATCCCTGAGTGAGCCAAAAGGGTTTGCTAAGCAAACCCAGAAAGCTACCATAAGGAAAACAGCCCTATCTTAAATAGAGCGTGCAGCCAACCGCTGCGACTTCCTGACCCCGGGTATAACGGAGTCAGGCGTGGTCCTCGACACCCTCGTGACAGTACCCCCCTCTCTACGAGGGGCCTCCGGACACTCAGGACCAGGTCTCCCAGGATGAGAGGCATGAAAAACCCGAACTAACCTGTCGGCGTTTACCTCAGACGCAGGAACCCACATTCTTTCCTCGGGACCGTAACCTCTCCAATGCACCAGATATTGAAGAGAGCGGCGGACCCGACGAGAATTAACAATTTTGGATATCTGAAATTCTAGGTTACCATCCACGACAACAGGAGGGGGTGGCAGCGGTGATGGTTCTAGAGGTGGAACATATTTTTTGAGTAACGACTTATGAAAAACATTATGAATTTTAAAAGTCTGAGGTAACTCCAGGCGAAAAGCCACGGGGTTGATGATGGCTACAATTTTGTAAGGGCCAATAAACCTAGGACCCAGTTTCCAAGAGGGAACCTTCAATTTAATATTCCTAGTAGACAACCACACATAGTCATTCACTCCTAGGTCCAGACCTGGCGACCGTCTCTTATCAGCCATGCATTTGTATTTACCTCCCATATTTTTCAAGTTAGCTTGCACCTTCTGCCATACCGATGAAAGAGATGACGAAAACCGTTCCTCTTCGGGAACCCCAGAAGACCCCCCCTCTTTGAAAGTACAGAATTGGGGATGAAAACCATATGCACCAAGAAATGGTGACTTGCCAGTGGATTCCTGACGCCGATTATTTATGGCAAACTCAGCTAACGGTAAATATGATGACCACAACTCTTGGTTTTCAGACACAAAACATCTTAGATATGTCTCAAGGTTTTGGTTGGTACGCTCAGTCTGTCCATTCGACTGAGGATGGAAAGCAGAGGAAAAGGACAAGTGTACCCCCAAACGAGAACAAAAAGCTTTCCAAAATTTAGAAATAAACTGGGTACCCCGATCCGAAACAACATCGGAGGGGACCCCGTGAAGCTTCACGATTTCACTGACGAATACCTGAGCAAGAGTCTTAGCATTAGGTAGTGCGGGTAACGCAATGAAGTGTACCATTTTGCTAAACCTGTCCACTACTACCAAAATAACTGTTTTACCCGCAGACAAAGGTAAGTCAGTGATAAAATCCATTGACAGATGTGTCCACGGTCTATTGGGAATGACGAGTGGTAATAGAGACCCTGCAGGACGTGTATGTGAAACTTTTGCGCGCGCACAGGTAGAACAAGAAGACACAAAATCCAATACATCCTGACGCAACCTTGGCCACCAAAAACGACGAGACAATAGTTCCAAGGTTGCTTTACTACCCGGGTGCCCAGCAAGTGCCGAATTATGATGTTCCTTTAATAATTCGAAACGTAAGTTCAACGGTACAAACAATTTCTCTGAGGGGCAAGATACCGGGGCGTCCCCCTGGGCCACTAACACCTTCCCCTCCAAAACAGAGTGTACCGCAGAAACAACCACTCCTCTTTGAAGAATGGGTACCGGATCACTCACATTACCCCCTCCAGGGAAACAACGAGATAGTGCATCAGCCTTGGTGTTCTTTGCCCCAGGACGATAGGTAATCACAAAGTTAAACCTGGTAAAAAATAGCGACCACCTAGCCTGTCTAGGGGTGAGACGCTTAGCTGATTCGAGGTACAGAAGATTTTTGTGGTCCGTAATTACAGTGACGGGGTGGACTGCCCCCTCTAAGAAATGACGCCACTCCTCAAACGCAAGTTTAATAGCTAATAGTTCCCTATTGCCAATATCGTAGTTCTTTTCTGCTGCAGATAGTTTTTTAGAAAAGAAAGCACAAGGACGCCATTTGCCAGGAGACGGACCCTGAGACAGCACCGCCCCCACTCCCACCTCTGACGCATCGACTTCAACAATAAAAGGCTGAGAGACATCAGGTTGGACCAGTACAGGTGCTGAGGTAAACCTCTCTTTTAGAGAGGAAAAAGCAACTTTAGCGGCGTCAGACCATTTAGAAAAATCAGTCCCCTTCCTAGTCATGTCAGTAAGCGGTTTTACAATAAGTGAATAATTTTTAATGAATTTCCTATAGAAATTCGCGAAGCCCAAGAACCGTTGTAGTGCTTTGAGGTTCTCAGGAAGATCCCAATCTAAAATTGCCTGGACCTTCCTAGGATCCATACGGAAACCTGACGCAGATAAAAAATAACCCAGGAATTGTATCTCCTGAACGGCGAAGACACATTTTTCAATTTTAGCATATAATTCATTCGTCCGTAGGACCTGCAGTACTTGTCTGACATGCACCTCATGTGTTTTCAGATCGGACGAATAAATTAAAATATCATCTAGGTATATTACCACAAACCTGCCGATTAGATGACTAAAAATGTCATTAACGAAATGTTGAAAGACGGCAGGAGCATTGGTCAGACCGAAAAGCATAACTAGATTTTCATAATGCCCCTCAGGGGTGTTAAACGCTGTCTTCCACTCATCCCCCTCCTTAATACGAATCAGATTGTAGGCACCCCTAAGATCAAGTTTGGAGAACCACTTAGCACCCGCAATCTGATTAAACAGGTCAGGAATGAGAGGAAGAGGGTATGGGTCTCGGATGGTTATCTGATTTAATTCGCGAAAATCTAAGCAAGGACGCAGGCCCCCATCTTTCTTTTTAACGAAGAAAAACCCTGCAGCCACGGGTGAAGAAGAGGGTCTGATGTGTCCCTTAGCCAAGCTCTCGGAGATATAATCTTTCATGGCTTGTCTCTCTGGACCCGAAAGATTATATAACCTGGTCTTGGGTAATTTTGCGCCGGGAATAAGGTTAACCGGGCAATCATAAGGACGATGAGGTGGTAACTTCTGACAACCCTTTTCAGAAAAAACATCCTCAAAGTCCGAAATAAATGTAGGTAGGGTAGTTATGGAGGCGACTAAGCAATTGCTATTTAAGCAATTTTCTCTGCACTGCTCACTCCACTCCGATATCTCCCTGGCCTGCCAATCCACCACTGGATTGTGCGCTACCAACCAGGGAAGACCCAGCACTACCGGAGTGGGAAGCCCCTCCAGAACATAACCTGAAAGCATCTCGTTATGGTGGTCCCCTACCCGAAGGTGTAAATTATGAACCATGTGCGTGAGGTTTCTCTGAGACAGGGGAGCAGAATCAATAGCGAATATGGGAATGGGTCTCTGTAAAGTACAGAGAGACAAACCCAAAGTGCGGGCAAAATGGGCATCTATCAAATTTACCCCTGCTCCACTGTCTAGAAAGAAAGAAATAGTCTCCGTCTTATCACCAAAAATAATAACCGCTGGCAACACAAATTGCGATGTACGTATGGAGGAAACGTATACCCCCCGGCTGACATCCTCCACACAGCCTGGGGTTAGTAGTTTTTCCGACGGTCTTTTGTTTCTGAGGAAAGAAGGACAGACATTAATGAAATGACCCCTCTCCCCACAAAAAAAACAAACCCCACGCCTACGGCGAGCCTCAGGAGGACGGACCTGACGAGTAGTTCCTCCTAGCTGCATAGGCTCCTCTAAGTCCGTACAGACTAACTGCTGCTTGGGAGGGGTTACCAATTGCTCCGGTTTTTTCAACCTGACCCTAAGGCGTCTATCTATTCGGATAGAAAGGGACATAACCGCATCAAGGGAAAAGGGGGTCTCATATAATGCAAGCGCATCCTTAACCCTTTCGGATAACCCTGAGCAGAACTGACTCCTGAGAGCCGGGTCGTTCCATTGGGTATCCGTAGCCCACCTACGGAATTCAGAGCAATACTCCTCTACCGGCCGCTCTCCTTGTAAGAGTCTCCGTAATCTTGATTCAGCCAGGGCGACTCGGTCAGGGTCATCATATATGAGACCCAAGGCCCCAAAAAACTCATCCACTGACCGAAGAGCCTGGGAATCAGTAGGTAAAGAGAACGCCCAGGACTGCGGGTCCCCCTGCAGCAGGGAAATAACAACCCCCACCCGCTGATCTTCATTACCAGAGGAGTAAGGGCGCAGTTTAAAATATAACTTACAGGCCTCACGGAATGTCAAAAACTTGTCCCTTCCCCCAGAAAATCTGTCAGGGAGAGGGACCTTGGGTTCCACAACAACCTGGTTACCAGTAGCAACCGCTGGGCTTGCAGTCAGTTGTAATTGCTGCTGTTGCTGGAGGACCGACGCCTTCAATCCTACCACCTCCAAAGACAGGCCTTGAAATTGTTTGGACAGAGCAGCAATTTGATCCATACTGGATTCTAAGTAGGTAAAAAAAATGTTTTTTTTTTTTTTTTTTTTTTTTTTTACCTACACAAAATAATGGCCAGAGATAATGTAATGACCGGCGACACGCACAGGGAGAAAAACAGGGAAAGCCCTGCCCAAGGGAGAGGGAAAGGTGGTGACCCCTAACTCACCTTGCGGCTGGCACCTGACTGCCCTGACGTCCCTAGACGGGTTCCTCACCCGTGCGGCGATCGCGTGCCTAAACCCTGGCTTTCCCTAATATGAGCCCTGGATAGTAAACAGGCCGGTGGGATCGCTAGTCCACACCACTATCACTAAGAGGGAAACACCAGGGAGAGGACAGACAAAACATACAAACACATACACCCAGGTGGGCGACCACAATAAACCAAAAAGGTCCAACAGGGATCTGGAGGGTAGCGTACTGGACCAACTACCAGCGAACGCAGCAACACAGCTCCAGAAGGTCAGAATAGATGTCCAGGCAGGAAGCTCTATCTCTGGCAACCAGAGAAGTGTGAGAGAGAAATATAAGGAGGTCTGGGAGTGCTGGACAAGGAACAGCTGAGGAGAAGGAGCTACGGATCCCTGAGTGAGCCAAAAGGGTTTGCTAAGCAAACCCAGAAAGCTACCATAAGGAAAACAGCCCTATCTTAAATAGAGCGTGCAGCCAACCGCTGCGACTTCCTGACCCCGGGTATAACGGAGTCAGGCGTGGTCCTCGACACCCCCGTGACAAATATACTGTCGGATCTGAGTTTTCCGAAGTGAAAAATCAGATCTGAAATGAACAGTTATGCAAACGGATCCGTTCTGAACGGATGCAAGCGTTTGCATTATAGGAGCGGATCCGTCTGTACAGACACCAGACGTATCCGCTCCTAACGCAAGTGTGAAAGTAGCCTAAGCGAGTGGATCTCCAGCCTGCCAGCGGCGATCGTTCGCTGGCAGGCTGTAGATGCGATTTTTTGAACCCCTAACAGGTATATTAGACGCTGTTTTGATAACAGCATCTAATATACCTGCTACCTGGTCCTCTGGTGGTCCCTTTTGCTTGGATCGACCACCAGAGGACACAGGCAGCTCTGTAATAAGTAGCACCAAGCACCACACTACACTACACCCCCCTGTCACTTATTAACCCCTAATTAACCCCTGATCACCCCATATAGACTCCCTGATCATCCCCTTGCCATTGATCACCCCCCTGTAAGCCTCCATTCAGACGTCCGTATGTGTTTTGCGGATCCGATCCATGGATCCGTGGATCCGTAAAACACATACGGACATCTGAATGGAGCCTTACAGGGGGGTGATCAATGACAGGGGGGTGATCACCCCATATAGACTCCCTGATCACCCCCCTGTCATTGATCACCCCCCTGTCATTGATCACCCCCCTGTAAGTCTCCATTCAGACATCCATATGTGTTTTGCGGATCCGATCCATGAATCTATGGATCTGCAAAACACATACGGACCTCTGAATGGAGCCTTACAGGGGGGTGATCAATGACAGGGGGGTGATCACCCCATATAGACTCCCTGATCACCCCCCTGTCATTGATCACCCCCCTGTCATTGATCACCCCCCTGTAAGGCTCCATTCAGACGTCCGTATGTGTTTTTTACGAATCCACGGATCCATGGATCGGATCCGCAAAACATACGGACGTCTGAATGGAGCCTTACGGGGGGGTGATCACCCCATATAGACTCCCTGATCACCCCCCTGTCATTGATCACCCCCCTGTCATTGATCACCCCCCTGTAAGGCTCCATTCAGACGTCCGTATGTGTTTTTTACGAATCCACGGATCCATGGATCGGATCCGCAAAACATACGGACGTCTGAATGGAGCCTTACGGGGGGTGATCACCCCATATAGACTCCCTGATCATCCCCCTGTGATTGATCACCCCCCTGTAAGGCTCCATTCAGACGTCCGTATGTGTTTTGCGGATCCGATCCATGGATCCATGGATCCGTAAAACACATACGGACCTCTGAATGGGGCCTTACAGGGGGGTGATCAATGACAGGGGGGTGATCACCAATATAGACTCCCTGATCACCCCCCTGTCATTGATCACCCCCCTGTCATTGATCGCCCCCTGTAAGGCTCCATTCAGACGTCCGTATGTGTTTTGCGGATCCGATCCATGGATCCATGGATCCGCAAAACACATACGGACCTCTGAATGGAGCCTTACAGGGGGGTGATCAATGACAGGGGGTGATCACCCCATATAGACTCCCTGATCACCCCCCTGTCATTGATCACCCCCCTGTCATTGATCACCCCCCTGTCATTGATCACCCCCCTGTAAGGCTCCATTCAGACGTCCGTATGTGTTTTACGGATCCACGGATCAATAGATCGGATCCGCAAAACATACGGACGTCTGAATGGAGCCTTACAGGGGGGGTGATCACCCCATATAGACTCCCTGATCACCCCCCTGTGATTGATCACCCCCCTGTAAGGCTCCATTCAGACGTCCGTATGTGTTTTGCGGATCCGATCCATGGATCCGCAAAACACATACGGACCTCTGAATGGAGCCTTACAGGGGGGTGATCAATGACAGGGGGGTGATCAATGACAAGGGGGTGATCAGGGAGTCTATATGGGGTGATCACTCCCCTGTAATTGATCTCCCCCCTGTAAGGCTCCATTCAGACGTCCGTATGTGTTTTGCGGATCCGCGGATCAGTGGATCCGTAAAACACGGACACTGCGGATCCGCAAAACACATACGGACGTCTGAATGGAGCCTTACAGGGGGGTGATCAATGACAGGGTGGTGATCACCCCATATAGACTCCCTGATCGCCCCCCTGTCATTGATCACCCCCCTGTAAGGCTCCATTCAAACATTTTTTTGGCACAAGTTAGCGGAAATTTATTTTTTTGTTTTTTGTTTTTTCTTACAAAGTCTCATATTCCACTAAGGCCTCATGCACACGACCGTTGTGTGCACCCGTGGCCGTTGTGCCGTTTTCCGTTTTTTTTCGCGGACCCATTGACTTTCAATGGGTCCGTGGAAAAATCGGAAAATGCACCGTTTGGCAGCCGCATCCGTGAGCCGTGTTTCCTGGCCGTGAAAAAAATATGACCTGTCCTATTTTTTTCACGGCCAACGGTTCACGGACCCATTCAAGTCAATGGGTCCGTGAAAGAACACGGATGCACACAAGATTGGCATCCGTGTCCGTGATCCGTGGCCGTAGGTTAGTTTTTATACAGACGGATCCGAAGATCCGTCTGCATAAAAGCTTTTTCAAAGCTGAGTTTTCACTTCGTGAAAACTCAGAACCGACAGTATATTCTAACACAGAAGCGTTCCCATGGTGATGGGGACGCTTCTAGTTAGAATACACTACAAACTGTGTAAAAGACTGCCCCCTGCTGCCTGGCAGCACCCGATCTCTTACAGGGGGCCGTGATCAGCACAATTAACCCCTTCAGGTGCGGCACCTGAAAGGGTTAATTGTACTATCATATCCCCCTGTAAAAGATCAGGGCTGCCAGGCAGCAGGGGGCAGACCTCCCCCCCCCCCCCCTCCCCAGTTTGAATATCATTGATGGCCAGTGCGGCCTCCCCCCCCCCCTCCCTCTATTGTAATAATTCGTTGGTGGCACAGTGTGCGCCCCCCCCCTCCCTCCCTCTATTGTAATAATTTGTTGGTGGCACAGTGTGCGCCCCCCATCGGCCCCCCCTCCCTCTATAGCATTAGCAACATTGGTGGCCAGTGTGCGGCCTCCCATCTCCCCCCCCCCCCCCCCCCATCATTGGTGGCAGCGGAGTTCCGATCGGAGTCCCAGTTTAATCGCTGGGGCTCCGATCGGTAACCATGGCAACCGGGACGCTACTACAGTCCTGGTTGCCATGGTTACTTAGCAATAGTACAATAGTAGAAGATTCATACTTACCTGCTGCTGGCTGCTGCTGCGATGTTCGTGTCCGGCCGGGAGCTCCACCTACTGGTAAGTGACAGGGTCTGTGCGGCGCATTGCTAAATGAACTGTCACTTACCAGTAGGAGGAGCTCCCGGCCGGACACGAACATCGAGCTCACAGGTAAGTATGAATCTTTAACTATTGTACTATTGCTAGTAACCCGCTGCCACCAATGATCGGGGGGGGGGGGGGAGATGGGAGGCCGCACACTGGCCACCAATGTTGTTAATGCTATAGAGGGAGGGGGGGCCGATGGGGGGCGCACACTGTGCCACCAACGATTTTTTACAATAGAGGGAGGAAGGGGGGGGGGGGGGCGCACACTGTGCCACCAACGATTTATTACAATAGAGGGAGGAAGGGGGGGGGCGGGGGGGCGCACACTGTGCCACCAACGATTTATTACAATAGAGGGAGGAAGGGGGGGGGGGCCGCACTGGCCACCAATGATATTCAAACTGGGGATGGGGGGGGGGGTCTGCCCCCTGCTGCCTGGCAGCCCTGATCTCTTACAGGGGGATATGATAGTACAATTAACCCCTTCAGGTGCGGCACTTGAGGGGTTAATTGTGCTGATCACGGCCCCCTGTAAGAGATCGGATGCTGCTAGGCAGCAGGGGGCAGTCATATACACAGTTTGTAGTATATTCTAACTAGAAGCGTCCCCATCACCATGGGAACGCCTCTGTGTTAGAATATACTGTCGGAAATGAGGTTTCACGATCTAACTCATATCCGACAGTATATTCTAACATAGAGGCGTTCCCATGGTGATGGGGACGCTTCAAGTTAAAATATACCATCGGATTGGAGAAAACTCCGATCCTATGGTATATTAACTCCTGACTTTACATTGAAAGTCAATGGGGACGGATCCGTTTGAAATGGCACCATATTGTGTCAACGTCAAACGGATCCGTCCCCATTGACTTGCATTGTAATTCAGGACGGATCCGTTTGGCTCCGCACGGCCAGGCGGACACCAAAACGACTTTTTTTTCAGGTCCGTGGATCCTCCAAAAATCAAGGAAGACCCACGGACGAAAAAACGGTCACGGATCACGGGAAAACGGAACCCCGTTTTGCGGACCGCAAAAAAATACGGTCGTGTGCATGAGGCCTAACTTGTGACAAAAAATAAAATTTCACATGAACTCACCATACCCCTCATGGAATCCAAATGCGTAAATTTTTTTTGACATTTATATTCCAGACTTCTTCTCACGCTTTAGGGCCCCTAAAATGCCAGGGCAGTATAAATACCCCACATGTGACCCCATTTCGGAAAGAAGACACCCCAAGGTATTTGCTGAGGGGCATATTGAGTCCATGAAAGATTGAACTTTTTGTCCCAAGTTAGCGGAAAGGGAGAGAAATCAATTTCCGCTAACTTGTGCAAAAAAGACCCATTTCTATGAACTCGCCATGCCCCTCATTGAATACCTTGGAGTGTCTTCTTTCCAAAATGGGGTCACATGTGGGGTATTTATACTGCCCTGGCATTTTAGAGGCCCTAAAGCGTGAGAAGAAGTCTGGGATCCAAATGTCTAAAAATGCCCTCCTAAAAGGAATTTGGGCCCTTTGCGCATCTAGGCTGCAAAAAAGTGTCACACATGTGGTATCGCAGTACTCAGGATAAGTTGGGGAATGTGTTTTGGGGTGTCATTCGACATATACCCATGCTGGGTGAGATAAATATCTTGGTCAAATGCCAACTTTGTATAAAAAAATGGTAAAAGTTGTCTTTTGCCGAGATATTTCTCTCACCAAGCATGGGTATATGTAAAAAGACACCCCAAAACACATTGCCCTACTTCTTCTGAGTACGGCGATACCAGATGTGTGACACTTTTTTGCAGCCTAGGTGGGCAAATGGGCCCAAATTCCAAAGAGAACCTTTCGGATTTGACAGGGCATTTTTTACACATTTGGATTTCAAACTACTTTTCACACATTAGGGCCCCTAAAATGCCAGGGCAGTATAACTACCCCACAAGTGACCCCATTTTGGAAAGAAGACACCCCAAGGTATTCCGTGAGGGGCATGGCGAGTTCCTAGAATTTTTTATTTTTTGTCACAAGTTAGCGGAAAATGTTTATTTTTTTTCTTCTTACAAAGTCTCATATTCCACTAACTTGTGACAAAAAATAAAAACTTCCATGAACTCACTATGCCCATCATGAAATACCTTGGGGTGTCTTCTTTCCAAAATGGGGTCACTTGTGGGGTAGTTATACTACCCTGGCATTTTAGGGGCCCTAATGTGTGAGAAGTAGTTTGAAATCAAAATGTGTAAAAAATGCCCTGTGAAATCCGAAAGGTGCTCTTTGGAATGTGGGCCCCTTTGCCCACCTAGGCTGCAAAAAAGTGTCACACATCTGGTATCGCCGTACTCAGAAGAAGTAGGGCAATGTGTTTTGGGGTGCCTTTTTACATATACCCATGCTGGGTGAGAGAAATATCTCGGCAAAAGACAACTTTTCCCATTTTTTATCCAAAGTTGGCATTTGACCGAGATATTTATCTCACCCAGCATGGGTATATGTAAAATGACATCCCAAAACACATTCCCCAACTTCTCCTGAGTACGGCGATACCAGATGTGTGACACTTTTTTGCAGCCTAGGTGGGCAAAGGGGCCCACATCCCAAAGAGCACCTTTAGGATTTCACAGGGCATTTTTTACACATTTTGATTTCAAACTACTTCCCACACATTAGGGCCCCTAAAATGCCAGGGCAGTATAACTACCCCACAAGTGACCCCATTTTGTAAAGAAGACACCCCAAGGTATTTCGTGATGGGCATAGTGAGTTCATGGAAGTTTTTATTTTTTGTCACAAGTTGGTGGAATATGAGACTTTGTAAGAAAAAAAAAAAAAATCATCATTTTCCGCTAACTTGTGACAAAAAATAAATATTTCTAGGAACTCGCCATGCCCCTCACGGAATACCTTGGGGTGTCTTCTTTCCAAAATGGGGTCACTTGTGGGGTAGTTATACTGACCTGGCATTTTAGGGGCCCTAATGTGTGAGAAGTAGTTTGAAATCAAAATGTGTAAAAAATGCCCTGTGAAATCCGAAAGGTTCTCTTTGGAATTTGGGCCCCTTTGCCCACCTAGGCTGCAAAAAAGTGTCACACATCTGGTATCGCCGTACTCAGAAGAAGTAGGGCAATGTGTTTTGGTGTGTCTTTTTACATATACCCATGCTGGGTGAGAGAAATATCTCGGCAAAAGACAACTTTTACCATTTTTTTTATACAAAGTTGGCATTTGACCGAGATATTTATCTCACCCAGCATGGGTATATGTAAAATGACACCCCAAAACACATTCCCCAACTTCTTCCGAGTACGGCGATACCAGATGTGTGACACTTTTTTGCAGCCTAGGTGGGCAAAGGGGCCCACATTCCAAAGAGCACCTTTAGGATTTCACAGGGCATTTTTTACACATTTTGATTTCAAACTACTTCCCACACATTAGGGCCCTTAAAATGCCAGGGCAGTATAACTACCCCACAAGTGACCCCATTTTGGAAAGAAGACACCCCAAGGTATTTCATGATGGGCATAGTGAGTTCATGGAAGTTTTTATTTTTTGTCACAAGCTAGTGGAATATGAGTCTTTGTAAGGAAAAAAGAAAAATCATCATTTTCCGCTAACTTGTGACAAAAAATAAAAAGTTCTATGAACTCACTATGCCCATCAGCGAAATGAGAGCTGCTTCAAAAAGCGGAAATTCACATTTTTGTACCATAGTTTGTAAACGCTATAACTTTTACCCAAACCATTTTTTTTTTTTTACCCAAACATTTTTTTTTATCAAAGACATTTAGAACAATAAATTTAGAGAAAAATTTATATAATGATGTCGTTTTTTTTGAAAAATGTTACAACTGAAAGTGAAAAATTTCATTTTTTTGCAAAAATTTAGTTGAATTTCGATTAATAACAAAAAAAAGTAAAAATGTCAGCAGCAATGAAATACCACCAAATGAAAGCTCTATTAGTGAGAAGAAAAGGAGGTAAAATACATTTGGGTGGTAAGTTGCATGACCGAGCAATAAACGGTGAAAGTAGTGTAGTGCAGAAGTGTAAAAAGTGGCCTGGTCATTAAGGGTGTTTAAGCTAGGGGGGCTGAGGTGGTTAAAAAAAATAATTTCCTTAAAATTTTCTCACTGTGTGTGGCAGAAGGTAAAGCAGTGAAAGCAGATACATTTCTGCAGCACACAAATACACTATTTGAGTAGTATATTCTTAGATAACACCCCGCTTCTATATGTTGTTTTGGGGCCCACTGGTCTTTCACACCAGTTTATGTTTTCCTTTAAATTTTCTGACTGTGTGTAGCAGAGGTAACGAAGTGAAATTGGATACATTTCTGCAGCACAAAAATACACTATTTGAGTAGTATATTCTTAGATATAGCTAGCGATTTGTGTCACTATTAACACTCTAACAGCCAGTCCCTGCTCCACACAGCTACCTCTCCCTACACTGACAAAAGACAGAATGTAAAATGGCAGCCAGATCAGGTCTATTTATAAGGTAGGGGGTATGTCCATGTGCTGAAACGTCTCAATTGGCTGTCCTGTACCACCTGATGGATGTGTCATGGGTCAAAGTTCTCACAATGTAAAAAAATATGGCGCCGGCGAATATCGCCATATGTTCGCATGTTCGGCGAACCGCGAATGTGTAAAGTTCGCCGCGAACCGACCACCGGGCAAACCCCAATGCCATCTCTACTCATCTGTTTCTGGCTTTAGTTCTTCCAAATCATCCTTCAAAGTCTTCATGTCCTAAAAAAAGTCTGCAAGATGCAGAGAGAGAGAGGAGCTTGATGTTCCTGATGACATATTCTCATCGATATTGGATGATGTGGAAAAGAAGGAAAAGCAGATGGCAGAAGAAGAGCTCCCACATATAGGGCAGGAGTGCACTGGGGTTGGAGAAGTGGATATGGCAGAGCTTATTAATATTCTGTGTTTACTGTCAAATACCCTGCAGGAGATTGCAGGCAAGAACAGCAATAATATGCATATTGTGCCCCCACCTTACCAGCCAAACTCCATACCAGCAACAGCCCCTGTTTAAAGGTGCATTAAATGTGCTGCCTTTGGTTCTTTGGTTCTTTACTGCAGCCAAGGATAAAGCCTTGGATAAAGGCCCAAGGATAAAGCCAGCTTTTAGGCATTCGGGCCTTGGAGAAAGTCAGACAGGATTCTGCAGAAAGTACAGCCTGATCTGTGAGTTTATTCCCTCTGAGTTATCTTGCTAGGATTCTACCTGCCATTTATGTAAAGCCTGCCTGTTACCAAATCTACTTCATATGGAACTGTCTGAAACTTGTATATAGTTGAACTGTTCAGTAAAGAGGAATACTAGTTCACTACAATCGTGTGCGCCTCCATTATTCCTCCTAACAAATCGGTGTGCCAGCGTTACTGTCACTGGCGTCACGAACTGTAAGGGACCTTGCCATAGGCACGCTAAACCTTCAACACCCAGGGCACCTCACCAACCACCCGGCCTGGTCCCTATATCTAGAGAGTGCCCCAGAGGACCTACGTGCCAGCCTCTTCATCACTGCTGTACGCCTGCCCAGGGTATACTACAAACTGTGAGTACTAAGAGCAACCCTCAGTCTGCCTATTAACCCGTGACCTCACATTCGCTCACCCTAAAGGACTGGCGTACTGCATATTTTGGCGTCACTAACAGTATAAGCAAATATTGGAAGACTGGGAGGAGGTCCCTCATTAATAATAACGAACTCGATTCGGGGGAAGCACATCCAATTTGGATTTTGGCCTGCTCCGCCACTCCTTAAAGGGCCATACCCTCTCCGTGGTCACCCTTAGCAACGGTCTGAGAGAGCGAAGTCCAGCGTGAATCTGCCTACAGAACTTGCCTCTATAGACCACGCCATGTCTGCATCCGAGTAAACAGGGCAGGTGGCCCCCAATGAGCCTTCTGTAACTCATGCAGCTGAGAATGGGGTGCCCGCCGCTGCGGCAGCATCCAGTCTAATGCCGCTGACTATGCCATATTATTTTGTTGCCCCCTGGTTCCCACGATATGCCGGGGAAGCCCACAAATTGAAAGATTTTAAAGACCAGGTCATGGCCTTATTCCGGCTCTATCCTATCTCCGCTGAGCAACAGATGGAGATTCTCTTGGCGCAATTAGAAGGGGCCGCCCGCAGGGAGGTCATGTCATGGCCCATCTCCGAAAAAAATAACATGGAACAGATCTTTGATCGCCTCGGCACCACATTTGAAGCCAGGACGGTGTCGGAAGTTAAGATGTGATTTTTCAGCAGGAAGCAACAGCTCGGTGAGTCACTCCGTGATTTTGCTTTGTCCCTGCAAGAGACCTTGAGGTCCGTGGTCCAGGTGGACCCCCGGGAGGCTGAGGACCAGGACCGAACCCTGAGAGAACAGTTCATTGCGGGTGTAAACGCTGAACACTTAAAGGGCCAGTTGAGGATGCTGTCGGCCCAACACCCCAATTGTAAGTTTTTGGACTTTAAAGAGCTGGCCACCAGTATGTTGGGTCAAAATCCACCCATAGGGCTGGCGGCCTCCCTTGAACCTCAGGTCTGCCAGCCAAAAATTATCGATGTGAAACCGTCCGGAGCCAGTTAAGCCACCCAGGCTCCAGTAACAGGTTAATGGAGCAAGTTAACCATCTCACTAAGAGTCTGGAAAAGGTGTGCAGGAAAATAGAAGAATGGGAAAGACCATTGTTATTGGAAGATGAAAGCCCCCTACCTCAAAGGCTCCTCCCGCCTGCATATAAAGAGGTCTACCCCAAAGAACCCGATGGACGACCAAATTACCGGTCTAAGAATCGCAAGCAGCCTGTCTGCACCTATTGTAAAAAATATGGCCATACTGAGACAACGTGTTGACAGTTAAACGGGCCACCCTCGAGGCTGAAGACCGCCCCTCGGGAGGTAGAACAGTAGATCCAAAGGATCCAAGTTGGATGCCCAGATACGTAGGATCTTGTCCAAAAATTTACATATGCATTAACGGGATACCTTTTGAAGCCCTGCTGGATACTGGGTCTCAGGTCACCACCATCCAACGACCCACCTTTGACAAATTCTGGGATTCAAGTCTCCTCACCCATGCAGCGTACTCAAGTTGTGTTAATAGTGTTCCTGGGTGTTGTAGTGCAATAGACACTAACCTGAGACGACTGACTCTCTGCAAGGGCAGGTGTTGATAAGTAATGTTCGTGACGCCAGTGCCAATTAAACGGTGGCACGCCGTTTGCGGATAGCAGGAATAAATGAGGAACCACGTGATGTTAAAACAAAACTCCAACTTTAGTAGTTTCCATACAGAGACATTCACGGAAGCGCAGTTCCTTTGCATACAGTTGATTTTTCAATACGGTCGATGCAGGCAATACAGATTAAGCAAGGTGAATTCAGAGTGTGAAACACACAGGACTTGCAGTACAGGAGCTTGCACTCGATTCCTGACTGATCCTGGGACATAGAAATTCTTCTCCAAGGTCCAATACCTTAACTCTGGCGTATATCCTTGGGTTTTATGATTATTAAGTACCTCCTCTGTTATCTTGAGTACCTCTTGCTTTCCTGAGCTTTGCCTCTGTCCCCCTCTCTGCTTCCTCAGATTCTAGAAGTTTCTGCACTCCACACTAGACTAAACTGCCTTTCCCTTCCCTGACTGGGCCTTATATAAACTAGGGCTCCCTAGCTCCCTCTAGTGACTAACAGCTGGAATGACACCCCTAGCAGGCCTGTACATGCAAGTTTCACAGTAACAGGGAAATACAAAGCATTACATTACATGACATTTTATAAAGATGACATATACCAACTTCCCCATAAATAAGGAGGGACGACAGCACACCAAGTGACCTTTGGTAGTGACGGGTATTACAGTCCCCGTACACTACATACCCCACTGCTTTAAGCTGAGTACGACCTCGTACTCCATCAGGGCTCGCCCAACTGGAATCTCTACCTGAAACAGAAAAAGACACATGCAGGCATAATAACGGAACTACCCAGGGGTTTCCTGTGGGTGTAGCACAGGCAAGGGCTCACGTGGGGGAGTCCATTCTTGCGCACAAATGTCCAACAAGGTATTACCAGTAGCAACGGTTTGGGAGGAGACACCACCAGAATAGTCAAAGTCTCCTAAACGGACTGGCGGGCGTCCCCTGGTCATCCGGGTAGACCTTCTCAGTACGGGGGTCTCCTCTTCCCCTAGCAACGAAGTAGAAGAGACAGGAGCAACAGGAGGGTCTCCATCAGCGAGACCTTGGTCAGGAACAACTGGAAAAACAGGAACAACTGGAACAACAATATCCACAAGAGGGGAAACTGGATCCGGGGCATCTTGAACCGGCTCTTCTGGAGGTGAAGAAACAGCAGGGGCCGGAGCAGGCACCAGCAAATTCAACCACGGTGTCAGAAGCCAATGCATGGGATCAGCGTCATATCTTAGATTACTGACAGCCTGCATAGGATCCTCGGGCTGTATTGCTGACTCTGACACAGGGAATTCAGATCCAGAACTCTCGGCACTGGGTTCTGGTGTCAGGCAGAGCTTTAACCGGTTTCGGTGTACAATTTGGGATCCCTTGCCCTCCCGGGTGATCTCATAAGTATGAGTCCCAACATTTGGGATTGCAGTGACAACATAGGGACTTTGCTCCCATTTACTGTCCAGTTTACTTGTACGACGGTTATTCTTTAGCCATACCACGGCCCCTATGGTCAGGGGTTCTGCCTGGGCTGCCTGATCATAGTCTCTCTGCTGTCGGTCTCTAGCAAAGTCCATACGTTCCTGAACAATGGCTTTGGCTGCATTCAATCGCCTTTGATGTTCAGCAACCCAGTCGGTGTTAGGTAACGGGTTAATGCAATCAGGCACATGTACGTCCAATGAATGATCAGCAGGCAATGTCCCTTGGCGCCCAAACATCAAGTAAAAAGGGGTATACCCGGTGGAACAATGTATGGTATGATTGTATGTGAACATGAGCTGTGGCAACAGATTAGGCCAATCTCCTCTGTTTTCAGGAGGCACGGCCCTCAGCATCTCTATCAAGGTCTGATTCATTTTTTCACATAGTCCATTACCTTGAGGATGGTAGGCCGTTGTCCGGATCTTCTTACAGTTGTGTAAGCGGCACAGTTCATGGAATAGATGGGACTCAAAGGCAGGTCCTTGATCGGTGAGGATCTTTTCTGGGCATCCGTAGGGCAGGAGGAAGTGCTTCCAGAACAGTTCGGCTGTAGTCTTGGCTGTCTGGTCTCTCACAGGCACCGCTACAACAAACTTAGTGAAATGGTCAATAATAGTCATGGCATAAGCATACCCTGAACGACTAGGCTCCAGTTTCACATGGTCGATGGCGACAAGTTCAAGAGGACGGGTACTTACAATGGGTCTCAGTGGTGCCCTCTGATCATGGTGCTCACTCCGTTTTAAGGCACAGGCTACACACTCCCGACACCATTTCTCAATGTCTTCTCTCATGCCCACCCAGTAAAACCGTTGGCGGATATTAGCCTCAGTCTTTTGGACCCCAAAGTGACCGGATTGATTGTGGTACATCTCCAACACCATACCTGCATCTCGTCGGGGTATGAGAATCTGGTGCACTCTCTCGTTGGACACTGGGTCTAGGCTTCTCCGTAGCAATAGGCCTTTTTGTATGAAGAGTTGATGGCGCTGTCTCCACAGTTTGATGAGCTCAGGATCTGCACTCTTACGCCGAATCCTCTCAGGGGCTCTGCCACTAGTAATGAAGTCCAACAACTCACCCAGCACTCTACTCTCAGACTGTAGTTTCACCCACCTTTCTTCTTTAGGTTCAGGCCTATTGGAGGATGAAGGAACTGCAGCTCTGTTATTGGTAGCTCGAGCCTGATCCTGTTGAGCAAATTTGTTATAGAAAGCCGGCATCTCTACATCTTCCCAATCATCTCGCACATCATCAGGAGCTGTCTCTGTGGGAAGCCTGGACAAAGCATCAGCATTATCATTAGTACGTCCAGCACGATATTTTACAGAGAAATCATAGTTGGCAAGGCGAGAGGCCCACCTCTGCTCCAAGGCCCCCAATTTAGCTGTATTTAGATGCGCCAGAGGGTTATTGTCGGTGAATGCAATGAACGGGGTGGCGGCTAGATAATCCTTGAATTTTTCTGTCACCGCCCACACTAATGCCAGGAACTCTAGTTTGAAGGAACTATAATTCTGGTCATTTTTCTCAGCTCCTTTCAGGGAGCGGCTTGCATACGCTATCACTCTCTCTTTTCCCTCTTGGACTTGGGCTAACACAGCTCCCAGGCCTCGCTTGCTAGCATCGGTATAAAGATGGAAAGGCTTGCTATAATCTGGGTAACCTAACACAGGAGGCTCGGTCAGTTTTTTTTTTAGCAATTGGAACGCTATCTCTCTTTCCTCATTCCACTCAATGGGCACAGGAGTTCTAGGACTTTTTTTTGGTTGCCCCCTCAAGAGTTCCTGGATAGGATCAGCTATTTGAGCAAAATGGGGGATAAAACGTCTATAGTAGCCGGCAAAACCAAGGAAACTCCTCACCTCTTTGACGGTAGTAGGAACCGGCCAATTACGGACAGCTGCTAACTTATCAGGGTCAGGTTGCACTCCCTCTCCGCTTACCACATGCCCCAGGTATCTTACTGCAGGTTTGAGCAGGTGACACTTGGATGGCTTTACCTTCAAGCCATATTTGATAAGGATTTCAAATACCTCCGCCAAATGTTTCAGATGGTCTTCATATGTTTTTGAGTACACAATGACATCATCTAGATACAGCAGCACTGTTTCGAAGTTTTTGTGACCCAAACACCGTTCCATTAGTCTCTGGAAAGATCCTGGGGCATTACATAGCCCGAACGGCATACAATTGAACTCGAACAGGCCCATGGGAGTAGTGAAAGCAGTCTTTTCCCTATCTGCAGGGGCCATGGGTACCTGCCAGTAGCCACTGGTCAAGTCCAACGTGGAGAAATAGGCAGAAGAACCCAAAGCAGTTAGTGACTCCTCAATGCGGGGCAGTGGGTATGCATCTTTGTGGGTTATTTGATTAATTTTCCTATAATCCACACAAAAACGGATACCACCGTCCTTCTTCTTTACAAGGACCAGGGGTGCCGCCCACGGACTACGGCTGTCCCGGATTACATTAGAGTCTTTCATCTCTTGGATCATTTCCTTTACAGTCTGATATGAAGTAGGCGGTAAAGGTCTGTACCTCTCCTTGATAGGAGGATGAGAGCCAGTAGGTATGGTGTGTTGTATGGCACTCACCTCTCCATAATCAGTGGCATGCTTACTGAAGGCCTGGTGGTGCTCCTTGACAAGCTGTATAATCCCTTCTTGTTGTTGTTGGGGGGTAGTCTCGTCCCCTACATGGAGCTCTTCCCACCAGGGCACCTGTGGCTGGGTCACCGGCGAGCATCCGCTGACTGTAGCTGGCGGCTTTTCTGTCACTGGAAGACGAATGATGTCTTGGAAGGATACCTGAGAAAGCTGGGCAACACGGCAATGCTTACTAAGCGCCACAGGATGATCACTCTGGTTAATCAGACGGACAGGTACTTTACCTTGGGAGACGTTCACCAGGGACTTGGCAGCTCTCACATAAGGGTAATCCTCCATCTGGATTGGTTCCACCAGGGCTGGATAATCTCGGCCTTGGACTCCCAGGACAGCACGACACCATAAAAGAGTTTGAGAATTAGGAGGCAAAGTCACAGGCTTAATATCACTAATCCTGGCAGTACAAATTTCTCCTTTCCCATTAGCAAACCTCTGCTGGGCACTTAACACAGTAATAGTCTTTTGAATCACTCTCCTGGAAGCAGAGGAAGCAGTCGTCAAAGTCTGATGTAATACGGCAAGTATTTCTGAATAACAGTTTCTGAAGACATTGGTGCCTAGAATGACAGGATGTCCTCCTCTGTCGCCGGCCTGCACTACTATCACCCCCTGTTGTGGTAAGGTTACTTCTCCCACCTGCAGGGTGGGTTCCCAGTATCCATGAATCTTTACTGGTTTACCATTGCTGGCGATAATCTCCACCCAGGATTCAGGCGGCTGGGTTAACTGGTTGGTGTCCCAGAACTTTTCAAATGCAGGCAGCTGAATGGTAGTGACTTGAGACCCAGTATCTAATAGGGCTTCAAAGGGGACCCCGTTGATCTCTATATTGATTTTAGGATGGGATCCTACATACCGTGGCATCCAATTTGGATCCTCTGGACCTAGTGTTCTACCTCCCGAGGGGTGGTCCTCAGCCTCAGGGGTTGCCCGTTTAACTGCCAGCACGTGGATTCTGTGTGTCCCAGCTTTTTGCAGTATGTACACACGGGCCGCTTACGGTTTTTATTGCGCCTCCCAGGATCCCTGGGGTGAGTCTCTTGGTAAGGAGGTGGGAACGGCCTAGGAGGTGACAGGAATTCTTCTTCTGTCATTATGGGTTTTTCCCATTCCTCTATTTTTCTGCACACTTTCTCTAGACTTTTAGTGAGGTGATTTACTTGCTCTGTCAGCATGGCAATAGTATCGGTAGCTGAAGCTTGAACAGCTTGCCCGGCCTGAGCTTGGTTAGTGATAAGCGGTTTTGGCTTGCCGGCTGGGGACTCAGGCGGGGTGCTTAACTCCGTAGATACTGCTGACCCCAGAATTTTTATAGCCAGTTCTTTAAAGTCTAGAAAGGCACTGATTGGGTGCTGGGCGGACAGCATCTTTAACTGGGTCCTTATTTGCTCACTAGACGCCCCGGTGATAAACTGTTCCCTTAGGGTCTGGTCCCGGTTATCAGCCTCTTTGGGATCTATCTGAATTACAGCCCCTAAAGCCTCCTGAAGTGATAGGGCATAATCACGGAGGGACTCACCGGACTTCTGTTTCTTGCCAAAGAAGTGCATCTTTATCTCTGAGGCAGTCCTAGTTTCAAAAGTGGCTCTGAGGCGGGTGAAGATCTGTTCTAGAGTACTCCGCTCAGTAGCAGGCCAGGATAACACTTCCCTGCGGGCAGCTCCCTCCAGTTGCGCCAGCAGGATTTCCATTTGCTGGTCGGCATTTATAGGGTACAGCCGCAATAGTGCCAGCAACTTTTCTTTAAAGTCCCTTAGGGTATGGGTCTCTCCCCTGTAGCGGGGGAACCATGGGGCCCCGAAATAGTACGGCATGGTAAAGGGCATCATGCTGGGGGCTGTAGAATGATTAGGAGCCGCAAGCTCTCCCGGGGCCGGCTGCTCAGGCACTCCCGGCTCTGACATGGTAGTCTATTGAGAGGTGGCCGCTGGCGACTAAAGGGGCCGGAACACTCCCCTTCCCTCCGGTTACAGGTGCTTACCGGTATCGCCGGGCTTGCGCAGGCCAAGTCTCGTGAGATTCCGGACGTCCGGAGAACGCGGTGACGTAGGAGGAGCAGGGCCGCGGCGGTGCGATGATGACGAGGGGCGGGATTCTCTGTGTCTTTGCAGGGATCCGCCCACGAAGGTCCTCAGCAGCGCGGGAAACTTTATTCCAGGCGGCCGGTGGCCATCTTTAGCAAAATCCACTGTCTATTCACTGACAGCAAGCAGGATGCTAGAAAGTCCATAAAACCACACTCCAATGTGGCGATTTTCTTCCTCTGGGTAGCGCAACACTGCACAGCGCTTTTTAGGGGTTTTTGGTACACTTTGGGTATGATTTTTAGTCCACAAAGTCCACTTGAATAAAACAGGCAAATTGTCACTTTGGTCACAGGGCAACTGTATAAGGCACAAAGTTCACGCTTCTTGCACTAGAAAGCGTGCGTATCCTGTTCTAGACGCCAAAAGAGAGGTGCAGCGTACTCAAGTTGTGTTAATAGTGTTCCTGGGTGTTGTAGTGCAATAGACACTAACCTGAGACGGCTGACTCTCTGCAAGGGCAGGTGTTGATAAGTAATGTTAGTGACGCCAGTGCCAATTAAACGGTGGCACGCCGTTTGCAGATAGCAGGAATAAATGAGGAACCACGTGATGTTAAAACAAAACTCAAACTTTAGTAGTTTCCATACAGAGACATTCACGGAAGCGCAGTTCCTTTGCATACAGTTGATTTTTCAATACGGTCGATGCAGGCAATACAGATTAAGCAAGGTGAATTCAGAGTGTGAAACACACAGGACTTGCAGTACAGGAGCTTGCACTCGATTCCTGACTGATCCTGGGACATAGAAATTCTTCTCCAAGGTCCAATACCTTAACTCTGGCGTATATCCTTGGGTTTTATGATTATTAAGTACCTCCTCTGTTATCTTGAGTACCTCTTGCTTTCCTGAGCTTTGCCTCTGTCCCCCTCTCTGCTTCCTCAGATTCTAGAAGTTTCTGCACTCCACACTAGACTAAACTGCCTTTCCCTTCCCTGACTGGGCCTTATATAAACTAGGGCTCCCTAGCTCCCTCTAGTGACTAACAGCTGGAATGACACCCCTAGCAGGCCTGTACATGCAAGTTTCACAGTAACAGGGAAATACAAAGCATTACATTACATGACATTTTATAAAGATGACATATACCAACTTCCCCATAAATAAGGAGGGACGACAGCACACCAAGTGACCTTTGGTAGTGACGGGTATTACAGTCCCCGTACACTACACCCAGCCACCAGAATCCTGGCTGGATATCATTGCTAGCAACGGCAAGCTGGTGAAAGTCCATGGGTACTAGGAACCCACCCTTCAGGTGGGAGAAGCCACCCTACCACAGCAAGGTGTGATTGTGGTGCAAGCCGGAGATAAAGGGGGGCACCCCGTGATCTTAGGGACTAATGTCTTTAAAAATTGTTACTCCGAGGTGCTTGATGCACTGAACCAATCCATACCTTCAGCTTCACCTGCTTCTAAAAGAGTCATTCAAAAGACAATCAGTGTGCTGTGTGCTCAGCAAAAATTTGCGAATGGAAAAGGAGAAATCTGTAATGCCCAGATCCGGGATAACCGGCCGGTAATCTTGCAACCGAATTCCCAGATCATTCTGTGGTGCCGTGCTGTACTAGGGATCCAGGGCCAAGACTATCAAGCCCTGGTGGAGCCTATCCAAATTGAGAATCATCCCTTCGTGCGAGCAGCCAAGAGCCTGGTGACTGTATCTCAAGGTAAAGTGCCTGTCCGTTTGATTAATTTCAGTGATCACCCTGTTACTCTCTCTAAGCACTGCCCTGTTGCTCAGCTTTTCCAGGTATCCTTCCAGGATGTTATCCGTCTGCCTGCCACGGAGACGTCTCAAACTGCACAAAGCAGCAGCGCCCCTGCCAGCGTCTCTTCAGTATCCTGGTGGGAGGAACTTCATGTGGGGAACGAATCCACCCCGAAGGATCAAATAGAGGGAGTCCTGAATCTGGTGAAAGAGCACCACCAGGCCTTTAGCAAGCACTCCACGGACTATGGAGAGGTCAGTGTAATCAAACACACCATACCCACTGGCTCTCATCCTCCTATCAAGGAGAGATACAAACCCATACCACCTACTACCTAACAGTCCGTAAAAGAGATGATACAGGAAATGAAGGACTCTAATATAATCCGGGACAGTCATATTCCCAGGGCTGCGCCCTTAGTTCTAGTTCGTAAAAGAGATGGCAACATTAGGTTCTGTGTTGATTATAGAAATATCAATCAAATCACCCACAAAGACGCTTATCCGTTGCCACGCATTGAAGAATCTTTGACTGCCCTGGGGTCAGCAGCCTGCTTCTCAACTCTTGACTTGACCAGTGGATACTGGCAGGTACCTATGGCCCTGGAAGACCGGGAAAAGACCGCTTTCACCACGCCTATGGGCCTGTTTGAATTCAACTACATGCCTTTCGGACTGTGTAATGCTCCAGGGACGTTCCAGCAGTTGATGGAGCGTTGTTTAGGCCATAAGAACTTTGAGACTGTATTGCTATACTTGGATGACGTCATTATCTACTTCAAGACATATAAGGATCATTTAAAGCATCTGGCTGAAGTGTTTCAAGTCCTCATTAAATATGGCCTCAAAATCAAGCCGTCCAAGTGCCATCTGCTGAAACCAGCGGTAAAGTACCTGGGCCATGTTGTTAGTGCAGAAGGAGTCCAGCCTGATCCTGATAAACTTGCTGCTATCCCTAATTGGCCTACTCCTACCACCGTGAAGGAGGTGAGAAGTTTCCTCAGTTTTGCAGGATATTACAGACGCTTCATCCCGCATTTTGCACAGATTGCGGATCCGATCCAGGAACTCCTAAGGGGGCATCCCAAAAAGAGTCCAAAGACTCCTATCCCTGTTGAATAGAATGAAGAACGGGAGATTGCCTTCTAGCTCCTGAAGAAGAAGCTGACCAAACCCCCTGTCCTGGGTTACCCGGATTATCAGAAGCCGTTCCACCTCTATACGGATGCCAGTAAAAGAGGCCTGGGAGCCATGTTGGCTCAGGTGCAAGACAACAAAGAGAGGGTAATTGCCTACGCCAGCAGATCCCTGAGGGGAGCTGAGAAAAATGATCAGAATTATAGTTCCTTCAAGCTGGAATTCCTTGCTTTAGTGTGGGCTGTGACTGAAAAATTCAAGGACTACCTTGCTGCCACTCCGTTTGTCGCCTTCACTGACAACAATCCCCTGGCACATCTGAATACAGCAAAGCTAGGGGCTCTGGAGCAAAGATGGGCCTCCCGCCTTGCCAACTATGAGTTTACTGTAAAATACCGGGCAGGCCGCTCAAATAAGAATGCTGATGCCCTGTCTCGGCTTCCCACTACAGAAGCACCAGAGGAACCAAAGGATGCCTGGGAAGAAGTGGAAATGCCGGCGTTTTACAACAAGTTTGCTCAGCAAGATAATGTTCACACTAAAAGTAACTCAGCTGCTGATCCCTCTCCACCGAACAATCCTGAGTCCAGAGGCGAACAAGACAGGTGGATTAAGCTCCAGTCAGAAAGTAGAGTCCTCGGTGAACTGTTTGACTTCCTTACTAGTGGAAGAACTCCTAAAAGAGTCCGCAGGAAGAGTGCAGACCCAGAATTATTGAAATTGTGGAGACATCTCCACCAACTCTTCCTTCAAAAAGGCCTGTTGCTAAGAAGGAGCCTGAATCCAATGTCCTGTGATAGGGTGTACCAGATCCTTATACCACGTCAAGACGCCTGTCTTGTATTAGAGATGTATCATAACCAGTCCGGACACTTCGGCGTGCAGAAAACTGAGGCCACCATTCGCAGAAGGTTCTATTGGATTGGGATGAGTGAAGACATTGAGAAATGGTGCCGGGAATGTACTGCCTGTGCCGTCGGGAGAGGTGAGCGCCATGACCAGAGACCGCCTCTTCATCCTATCGTGCGTAAAACTCCCCTGGAGCTTGTTGCCATTGATCATGTGAAGTTGGAGCCAAGTCGCTCAGGTTATACTTATGCCATGACCATTATTGATCACTTCACTAAGTTTGTTGTAGCAGTGCCCGTGAAGGACCTGACAGCCAAGACTGCAGCGGAAGCGTTCTGGAAGCATTTCCTCCTGCCCTACGGTTGCCCAGAGAGAATCCTCACCGACCAGGGGTCTGCTTTCGAATTACAGTTGTTCCAGGAGTTGTGCCTGTTACACAATTGCCAGAAGGTCCGGACCACAGCCTATCATCCACAAGGTAACGGACTCTGTGAAAAAATGAATCAAACTCTCATTGAAATGTTGAGAGCAGTACCCTCTGAGACGAGGGGTAATTGGCCTACTCTTCTGCCACAGCTCATGTACACGTACAACAATACAATTCACTGCTCCACCGGGTACACGCCTTTCTATTTGATGTTCGGCCGTCAAGGGAGGCTGCCTGATGACCACTCCCTGGACGTGCAAGTACCTGATGTCATCAACCCACTACCAAAGACTGATTGGGTGGTGAAGCATCAAAGATGTCTTCTTAATGTCAAAGAGATTGTTCAGGAGCGCAGAGAGACTATGGACTAAGAGAGGCAGCAGAGAGACTATGACCTGGCTGCTTATGCGGAACCTCTTGACATAGGAGACGTGGTGTGGTTGAGGAATAACCACCGAACCAGCAAGCTGGACAGTAAGTGGGAGAGGACTCCGTACGTCATAACTGCTATTCCTAATGCTGAGACCCACACTTACCAAATTTCCAGGGAAGGTAAAGGCTCCCAGATCGTACACAGGAACCGTTTAAAGCCTTGCATAGAAGGAGAAACTGCAACAGAGGACATTGAGCCAGAGTCTCCTGAGCCAGAGTCGTCAGCCCAACCTGTGGATCCTATGCAGGCTGTTGAGAATCTGTTACATGACAAGGAGCCACTTCATTGGTTCCTCACAACCTGGTTGAACTTGGTGGTACCGGCTCCAGTTCCTGCTAGTCCTCGACCTCAGGATGACCTGTTACAGGGTGTACCTGAAAGGGCTCCAGAGCCTGTGGATCCCTCTGGCCCCCTTGAGCCAAGGCAAGAAGAGTCTCTGCCAGTAAGGAGGTCCACGCGGCCTACTAGGGGGCACCCACCTGTGAGATTCGGAGACTACGTTGTTGACCAGAGTATCCCTCTCCGGGAAACTCCTATTTAACTGTCTACAAGACCCAGGTATGGACTCATGTTTTTCTTTTGAGCCTCCAGGAACTTTTGTTACTATGGCATTCTTATCATTATGGACTATCCTGGTTACTCCTGATACGCTGTACCAGGTCAGCGCCTGCGTTCCATGTACCAATTTATGAAGTGAACGACGCCCCTTTTCACCGTACTTGTCCTTTGCAAGCGGAGCTGCCTGCTAATTTCATTGCAAATGTAGTGATTGTTGTATATGCCTGCTTTGCATTTTTGTCTTTCAGGTCACAGTTTCCAGCTGGGCAGGCCCCCTGTGTTGCGCCGAGTACGGGCAACCTCAAAGTAGGGGTGTATGTAGTGTCCCACTACGTAAAGGTGGACACTACTAAGGGTCATGTTGCCCCCACCTCCTGTGGGAAATTGCTATTGTGTTTTGTATTGCATGTAATGCATATTTTCATGTTATTTCCTGTGTACCAGGCCTGCTAGGGGTGTAGTTTCTCCTCCCAAGCTGTAGAGGGAGCTAGGGAACCCTTAGTATATATAGTTATGCCGAGACACGAAAGAGTTAGTTCAGTCTAGTCCAGGAGGCTAAGTAGCTCAGTCTAGCCTGCCTGAAGTCCTGAGCAAGTGTAGCTCAGAAGTAAGTCTAGGAGAAGAAGTTTTCCTCCTGAAGTTATCCTGCATCTAGCAATGTACAGAGCAGTGCTAATCTTATCCAGCCAAGTAGAAAGCTGAAGGGCAGAAGTTTATTGACAGCAAGTGGATTTATACCAGAGGAAGGTTTCCCTACCCAAGGATAAAGCCAGCTATTAGGCATTCGGGCCTTGGAGAAAGTCAGACAGGATTCTGCAGAAAGTACAGCCTGATCTGTGAGTTTATTCCCTCTGAGTTATCTTGCTAGGATTCTACCTGCCATTTATGTGAAGCCTGCCTGTTACCAAATCTACTTCATATGGAACTGTCTGAAACTTGTATATAGTTGAACTGTTCAGTAAAGAGGAATTCTAGTTCACTACAATCGTGTGCACCTCCATTATTCCTCCTAACAAATCGGTGTGCCACCTTTACCGGCAATGGCGTCACGAACTGTAAGGGACCTTGCCACAGGCACGCTAAACCTTCAACACCCAGGGCACCTCACCAACCACCTGGCCTGGTCCCTATATCTAGAGAGTGCCCCAGAGGACCTACGTGCCAGCCTCTTCATCACTGCTGTAGTTCATGGTGGTATGCTCACCACCATGAGCAGTGTCTAGTGACTGTGATTATACATTTATAAAGCGTGGAGTTTGTGCCTGATTTCCTTGCCAGACTCAGGATCCACCAGATTATTGGTGTTGTTAGAATGAATTGAACACGAATCCTCAGACAAGAAGCCACATGTTGTCACACAGGCCTAATGCAGGTGCAGGCCCTTTTCACAATCAGCTGGGTTAAGGTTAGTGGAGATGTAATGCTAATGCTCAGGAGTAGAGAATTGATGGTAATGTTCATTTCATCTTTTATAAGTTGAGTAATTTCCACTGCTAGCACAGCTGCACAAAATTCAAGTTGTGGTTTTGGAGTCAGTTTTACAAACCGAGGACAAATCTATAGTGTGAATTGTTGTTGTTTCCTAAAATCTTCTGACAGGCTACCGCAAATATGGCTTTGATTGGTTTTCTGAAAGGGAGCTGGGAACGTAGCAATTTGGGAAGTTGTTATATTATTATCAAAGACTTCTTCTATGACTCCCACTGGTGTTGTTTCTGAGTAGGTAGGGGAAAATCCTAGTCTATGTTTTCTGTGGTAAACTGTCTCAGCAACATCTTGCAATGAACAGTGGCTGGAACCACAAACCCAATAGGATCCCCTCCTTACATCGCTTTTCATATATATCCCCATACATAATTTACGATCCTCGCAGGACCTCCTTCTTTATTCTTCTCTCATATGTTATTCACACAATCGTCTACAAGATTACTCACGTGCATCCTCCATACTTTGGATCTCGTTACCCCAGCACATCATACTCTCCCCCCAACATCCAAACCTTCAAAAGCAACCTGAAAACCCACCTCTTTTTTTTTTAACTTTGTGTTTATTTTAAAAAAAATGATGTCCATATAGTACAGTTTACAGCGAAGTTTTTCACATATATCATCACATGGTGTAAGAACCAAGATATAGGATAATATATTATCAACTTACAAAAAGGAATGAACAAAGTCAACGCACATCCCATGTAGAAAGAAGAAGAAGAAAAAAGAGGGGGAAGAAAAGAAAAAGGGGAGGGGAAGGAATAAGTAACTAATAGTTCTCTCCATTGGTCTATAAGTGCAAGTCAGCATGGTGGAGATCCCAAAGGGACCAGATCTTCAAAAATCTATCCACATTCCCTTGTGACATAGCCTTAGATGAAAGAGTAGTTATTTTCCAAAAGAGGGCTATCAAACATTTTGCCGCAGTAAGAAGATGTAGGAGCAGCCTAGGTGGAACATTTAACAAGTACGTAAGTGGATCTAATCTCACTGAACATCCCAGAACTTCCCTTACTACAGAATCCACCATACCCCAAAAGGGCACCACTAGGGGACACATCCAGAATATACAGTCGTGGCCAAAAGTTTTGAGAATTACATAAATATTGGAAATTGGAAAAGTTGCTGCTTAATTTTTTATAATAGCAATTTGCATATACTCCAGAATGTTATGAAGAGTGATCAGATGAATTGCATAGTTCCTCTTTGCCATGAAAATTAACTTAATCCCAAAAAAAACTTTCCACTGCATTTCATTGCTGTCATTAAAGGACCTGCTGAGATCATTTCAGTAATCGTCTTGTTAACTCAGGTGAGAATGTTGACGAGCACAAGGCTGGAGATCATTATGTCAGGCTGATTGCGTTAAAATGGCAGACTTGACATGTTAAAAGGAGGGTGATACTTGAAATCATTGTTCTTCCATTGTTAACCATGGTGACCTGCAAAGAAACGCGTTCAGCCATCATTGCGTTGCATAAAAATGGCTTCACAGGCAAGGATATTGTCGCTACTAAGATTGCACCTCAATCAACAATTTATAGGATCATCAAGAACTTCAAGGAAAGAGGTTCAATTCTTGTTAAGAAGGCTTCAGGGCGTCCAAGAAAGTCCAGCAAGCGCCAGGATCGTCTCCTAAAGAGGATTCAGCTGCGGGATCGGAGTGCCACCAGTGCAGAGCTTGCTCAGGAATGGCAGCAGGCAGGTGTGAGGGCATCTGCACTCACAGTGAGGCGAAGACTTTTGGAAGATGGCCTGGTGTCAAGAAGGGCAGCAAAGAAGCCACTTCTCTCCAAAAAAAACATCAGGGACAGATTTATCTTCTGCAGAAAGTTTGGTGAATGGACTGCTGAGGACTGGGGCAAAGTCATATTCTCCGATGAAGCCTCTTTCCGATTGTTTGAGGCATCTGGAAAAAGGCTTGTCCGGAGAAGAAAAGGTGAGTGCTACCATCAGTCCTGTGTCATGCCAACAGTAAAGCATCCTGAGACCATTCATGTGTGGGGTTGCTTCTCATCCATGGGAGTGGGCTCACTCATAATTTTGCCCCAAAACACAGCCATGAATAAAGAATTGTACCAAAACACCCTCCAACAGTAACTTCTTCCAACAATCCAACAACAGTTTGGTGAAGAACAATGCATTTTCCAGCACGATGGAGCACCGTGCCATAAGGCAAAAGTGATAACTAAGTGGCTCGGGGACCAAAACATTGACATTTTGGGTCCATGGCCTGGAAACTCCCCAGATCTTAATCCCATTGAGAACTTGTGGTCAATCCTCAAGAGGCGGGTGGACAAACAAAAACCCACTATTTCTGACAAACTCCAAGAAGTGATATTATGAAAGAATGGGTTGCTATCAGTCAGGAATTGGCCCAGAAGTTGATTGAGAGCATGCCCAGTCGAATTGCAGAGGTCCTGAAAAAGAAAGGCCAAAACTGCAAATACTGACTCTTTGCATTAATGTCATGTAATTGTCGATAAAAGCCTTTGAAACGTATGAAGTGCGTGTAATTATATTTCACTACATCACAGAAACAACTGAAACAAAGATCTAAAAGCAGTTTAGCAGCAAACTTTGTGAAAACTAATATTTGTGTCATTCTCAAAACTTTTGGCCACGACTGTAGATTGATGCACCGCAAGCTGAGCATCTCCAGCAAACATTAGGGATATTCCCATTTAAAGCGTGTAATACTTCTGGGCTATGGTACCAGTGTATCAACAATTTTAGTTGAGTCTCTTTATAAGTTATGCAGGATGAACTAGTGAAAGCCCTTGACAATACTACATTCCAAAGATCTATTGGGATTTCCCTACCTAACCACTTGTCCTATTTCATCATATATAGATGCTCTCCTCATATTACATAAGTCTGAGAGGTAAGCAAGTCGTATATATATCTAAAATGAGACCTCTACCCAACGGACCCCACATGCAAATTCTCTCAAATGGGGTGAGCGGGGTATTGATCCAGAGATGGTGGATAGGGATGAGCGAACCCGAACTGTATAGTTCGGGTTCGTACCGAATTTTGGGGTGTCCGTGACACGGACCCGAACCCGAACATTTTCGTAAAAGTCTGTGTTCGGGTTCGGTGTTCGGCGCTTTCTTGGCGCTTTTTGAAAGGCTGCAAAGCAGCCAATCAACAAGCGTCATACTACTTGCCCCAAGAGGCCATCACAGCCTTGCCTACTATTGGCATGGCTGTGATTGGCCAGTGCAGCATGTGACCCAGTCTCTATATAAGCTTGGGTCACGTAGCGCTGCACGTCACTCTGCTGATTCAAGCATAGGGAGAGGTTGCAGCTGCGACGTTAGGGCGAGATTAGGCAGATTAACTCCTCCAAAAGACTTCATTCTGTGATCGATCTGCAGCTGTGGATCATTGAAGTGCTAATATTGACTTGCTCACTTTTTTGAGGCTGCCCAGAGCGTTTTTAGATCACTTTTTTTCTGGGGTGATCGGCGGCCATTTTGTGACTTGTGGTGCGCCAGCACAAGCTATCACCAAGTGTATTTAACCATCAATAGTGTGGTTATTTTGTGCTATATCCTACATCAGCTGCAGGCTGAGCCTGTGTCACCGAAGTGCATTTAACCATCAACAGTCTGGTTATTTTTTGGCCATATACTACATCAGCTGCAGGCTGAGCCTGTGTCACCCAAGTGCATTTAACCATCAACAGTCTGGTTATTTTTTGGCCATATACTACATCAGCTGCAGGCTGAGCCTGTGTCACCCAAGTGCATTTAACCATCAACAGTGTGGTTATTTTTTGGCCATATACTACATCAGGGGCAAGTTGAGCCTGTCACACAGCGCCTAAAAAATAGACCTGACATTTCTATTCAACCAAATCTGTACTGTTTTAGCTGGTCAAGTTATTTGTAGTGACCGTAAAAGCACACTTTTATTTTCTGGATTGAAAAACTATTCCCAAATTTGCCATTCTCAAAATAACTAGTTTCTGGTATTTGAGGCCTACTTGAAATCTATCCCAAAAAGGATATCTTACATTGAAGGTACTGATAGTGTCATTCAGAAAAACCTAAGACACACGCTAGCGTGCAGATAGAAGTCTGATTCTGTGATTAAACCTATACCTGTCACACAGCGCAAAAAAAAACAGGCCTCACATCTCTATTCAACCAAATCTGTACTGTTTTAGCTGGTCAAGTTATTTGTAGTGACCGTAAAAGCACTTTTTATTTTCTGGATTGAAAAACTATTCCCAAATTTGCCATTCTCAAAATAACTAGTTTCTGGTATTTGAGGCCTACTTGAAATCTATCCCAAAAAGGATATCTTACATTGAAGGTACTGATAGTGTCATTCAGAAAAACCTAAGACACACGCTAGCGTGCAGATAGAAGTCTGATTCTGTGATTAAACCTATACCTGTCACACAGCGCAAAAAAAAACAGGCCTCACATCTCTATTCAACCAAATCTGTACTGTTTTAGCTGGTCAAGTTATTTGTAGTGACCGTAAAAGCACTTTTTATTTTCTGGATTGAAAAACTATTCCCAAATTTGCCATTCTCAAAATAACTAGTTTCTGGTATTTGAGGCCTACTTGAAATCTATCCCAAAAAGGATATCTTACATTGAAGGTACTGATAGTGTCATTCAGAAAAACCTAAGACACACGCTAGCGTGCAGATAGAAGTCTGATTCTGTGATTAAACCTATACCTGTCACACAGCGCAAAAAAAAACAGGCCTCACATCTCTATTCAACCAAATCTGTACTGTTTTAGCTGGTCAAGTTATTTGTAGTGACCGTAAAAGCACTTTTTATTTTCTGGATTGAAAAACTATTCCCAAATTTGCCATTCTCAAAATAACTAGTTTCTGGTATTTGAGGCCTACTTGAAATCTATCCCAAAAAGGATATCTTACATTGAAGGTACTGATAGTGTCATTCAGAAAAACCTAAGACACACGCTAGCGTGCAGATAGAAGTCTGATTCTGTGATTAAACCTATACCTGTCACACAGCGCAAAAAAAAACAGGCCTCACATCTCTATTCAACCAAATCTGTACTGTTTTAGCTGGTCAAGTTATTTGTAGTGACCGTAAAAGCACTTTTTATTTTCTGGATTGAAAAACTATTCCCAAATTTGCCATTCTCAAAATAACTAGTTTCTGGTATTTGAGGCCTACTTGAAATCTATCCCAAAAAGGATATCTTACATTGAAGGTACTGATAGTGTCATTCAGAAAAACCTAAGACACACGCTAGCGTGCAGATAGAAGTCTGATTCTGTGATTAAACCTATACCTGTCACACAGCGCAAAAAAAAACAGGCCTCACATCTCTATTCAACCAAATCTGTACTGTTTTAGCTGGTCAAGTTATTTGTAGTGACCGTAAAAGCACTTTTTATTTTCTGGATTGAAAAACTATTCCCAAATTTGCCATTCTCAAAATAACTAGTTTCTGGTATTTGAGGCCTACTTGAAATCTATCCCAAAAAGGATATCTTACATTGAAGGTACTGATAGTGTCATTCAGAAAAACCTAAGACACACGCTAGCGTGCAGATAGAAGTCTGATTCTGTGATTAAACCTATACCTGTCACACAGCGCAAAAAAAAACAGGCCTCACATCTCTATTCAACCAAATCTGTACTGTTTTAGCTGGTCAAGTTATTTGTAGTGACCGTAAAAGCACTTTTTATTTTCTGGATTGAAAAACTATTCCCAAATTTGCCATTCTCAAAATAACTAGTTTCTGGTATTTGAGGCCTACTTGAAATCTATCCCAAAAAGGATATCTTACATTGAAGGTACTGATAGTGTCATTCAGAAAAACCTAAGACACACGCTAGCGTGCAGATAGAAGTCTGATTCTGTGATTATACCTATACCTGTCACACAGCGCAAAAAAAAACAGGCCTCACATCTCTATTCAACCAAATCTGTACTGTTTTAGCTGGTCAAGTTATTTGTAGTGACCGTAAAAGCACTTTTTATTTTCTGGATTGAAAAACTATTCCCAAATTTGCCATTCTCAAAATAACTAGTTTCTGGTATTTGAGGCCTACTTGAAATCTATCCCAAAAAGGATATCTTACATTGAAGGTACTGATAGTGTCATTCAGAAAAACCTAAGACACACGCTAGCGTGCAGATAGAAGTCTGATTCTGTGATTAAACCTATACCTGTCACACAGCGCAAAAAAAAACAGGCCTCACATCTCTATTCAACCAAATCTGTACTGTTTTAGCTGGTCAAGTTATTTGTAGTGACCGTAAAAGCACTTTTTATTTTCTGGATTGAAAAACTATTCCCAAATTTGCCATTCTCAAAATAACTAGTTTCTGGTATTTGAGGCCTACTTGAAATCTATCCCAAAAAGGATATCTTACATTGAAGGTACTGATAGTGTCATTCAGAAAAACCTAAGACACACGCTAGCGTGCAGATAGAAGTCTGATTCTGTGATTAAACCTATACCTGTCACACAGCGCAAAAAAAAACAGGCCTCACATCTCTATTCAACCAAATCTGTACTGTTTTAGCTGGTCAAGTTATTTGTAGTGACCGTAAAAGCACTTTTTATTTTCTGGATTGAAAAACTATTCCCAAATTTGCCATTCTCAAAATAACTAGTTTCTGGTATTTGAGGCCTACTTGAAATCTATCCCAAAAAGGATATCTTACATTGAAGGTACTGATAGTGTCATTCAGAAAAACCTAAGACACACGCTAGCGTGCAGATAGAAGTCTGATTCTGTGATTAAACCTATACCTGTCACACAGCGCAAAAAAAAACAGGCCTCACATCTCTATTCAACCAAATCTGTACTGTTTTAGCTGGTCAAGTTATTTGTAGTGACCGTAAAAGCACTTTTTATTTTCTGGATTGAAAAACTATTCCCAAATTTGCCATTCTCAAAATAACTAGTTTCTGGTATTTGAGGCCTACTTGAAATCTATCCCAAAAAGGATATCTTACATTGAAGGTACTGATAGTGTCATTCAGAAAAACCTAAGACACACGCTAGCGTGCAGATAGAAGTCTGATTCTGTGATTAAACCTATACCTGTCACACAGCGCAAAAAAAAACAGGCCTCACATCTCTATTCAACCAAATCTGTACTGTTTTAGCTGGTCAAGTTATTTGTAGTGACCGTAAAAGCACTTTTTATTTTCTGGATTGAAAAACTATTCCCAAATTTGCCATTCTCAAAATAACTAGTTTCTGGTATTTGAGGCCTACTTGAAATCTATCCCAAAAAGGATATCTTACATTGAAGGTACTGATAGTGTCATTCAGAAAAACCTAAGACACACGCTAGCGTGCAGATAGAAGTCTGATTCTGTGATTAAACCTATACCTGTCACACAGCGCAAAAAAAAACAGGCCTCACATCTCTATTCAACCAAATCTGTACTGTTTTAGCTGGTCATGTTATTTATAGTGACCGTAAAAGCACTTTTTATTTTCTGGATTGAAAAACTATTCCCAAATTTGCCATTCACAAAATAACTAGTTTCTGGTATTTGAGGCCTACTTGAAATCTATCCCAAAAAGGATATCTTACATTGAAGGTACTGATAGTGTCATTCAGAAAAACCTAAGACACACGCTAGCGTGCAGATAGAAGTCTGATTCTGTGATTAAACCTATACCTGTCACACAGCGCAAAAAAAAACAGGCCTCACATCTCTATTCAACCAAATCTGTACTGTTTTAGCTGGTCAAGTTATTTGTAGTGACCGTAAAAGCACTTTTTATTTTCTGGATTGAAAAACTATTCCCAAATTTGCCATTCTCAAAATAACTAGTTTCTGGTATTTGAGGCCTACTTGAAATCTATCCCAAAAAGGATATCTTACATTGAAGGTACTGATAGTGTCATTCAGAAAAACCTAAGACACACGCTAGCGTGCAGATAGAAGTCTGATTCTGTGATTAAACCTATACCTGTCACACAGCGCAAAAAAAAACAGGCCTCACATCTCTATTCAACCAAATCTGTACTGTTTTAGCTGGTCAAGTTATTTGTAGTGACCGTAAAAGCACTTTTTATTTTCTGGATTGAAAAACTATTCCCAAATTTGCCATTCTCAAAATAACTAGTTTCTGGTATTTGAGGCCTACTTGAAATCTATCCAAAAAGGATATCTTACATTGAAGGTACTGATAGTGTCATTCAGAAAAACCTAAGACACACGCTAGCGTGCAGATAGAAGTCTGATTCTGTGATTAAACCTATACCTGTCACACAGCGCAAAAAAAAACAGGCCTCACATCTCTATTCAACCAAATCTGTACTGTTTTAGCTGGTCAAGTTATTTGTAGTGACCGTAAAAGCACTTTTTATTTTCTGGATTGAAAAACTATTCCCAAATTTGCCATTCTCAAAATAACTAGTTTCTGGTATTTGAGGCCTACTTGAAATCTATCCCAAAAAGGATATCTTACATTGAAGGTACTGATAGTGTCATTCAGAAAAACCTAAGACACACGCTAGCGTGCAGATAGAAGTCTGATTCTGTGATTAAACCTATACCTGTCACACAGCGCAAAAAAAAACAGGCCTCACATCTCTATTCAACCAAATCTGTACTGTTTTAGCTGGTCAAGTTATTTGTAGTGACCGTAAAAGCACTTTTTATTTTCTGGATTGAAAAACTATTCCCAAATTTGCCATTCTCAAAATAACTAGTTTCTGGTATTTGAGGCCTACTTGAAATCTATCCCAAAAAGGATATCTTACATTGAAGGTACTGATAGTGTCATTCAGAAAAACCTAAGACACACGCTAGCGTGCAGATAGAAGTCTGATTCTGTGATTAAACCTATACCTGTCACACAGCGCAAAAAAAAACAGGCCTCACATCTCTATTCAACCAAATCTGTACTGTTTTAGCTGGTCAAGTTATTTGTAGTGACCGTAAAAGCACTTTTTATTTTCTGGATTGAAAAACTATTCCCAAATTTGCCATTCTCAAAATAACTAGTTTCTGGTATTTGAGGCCTACTTGAAATCTATCCCAAAAAGGATATCTTACATTGAAGGTACTGATAGTGTCATTCAGAAAAACCTAAGACACACGCTAGCGTGCAGATAGAAGTCTGATTCTGTGATTAAACCTATACCTGTCACACAGCGCAAAAAAAAACAGGCCTCACATCTCTATTCAACCAAATCTGTACTGTTTTAGCTGGTCAAGTTATTTGTAGTGACCGTAAAAGCACTTTTTATTTTCTGGATTGAAAAACTATTCCCAAATTTGCCATTCTCAAAATAACTAGTTTCTGGTATTTGAGGCCTACTTGAAATCTATCCCAAAAAGGATATCTTACATTGAAGGTACTGATAGTGTCATTCAGAAAAACCTAAGACACACGCTAGCGTGCAGATAGAAGTCTGATTCTGTGATTAAACCTATACCTGTCACACAGCGCAAAAAAAAACAGGCCTCACATCTCTATTCAACCAAATCTGTACTGTTTTAGCTGGTCAAGTTATTTGTAGTGACCGTAAAAGCACTTTTTATTTTCTGGATTGAAAAACTATTCCCAAATTTGCCATTCTCAAAATAACTAGTTTCTGGTATTTGAGGCCTACTTGAAATCTATCCCAAAAAGGATATCTTACATTGAAGGTACTGATAGTGTCATTCAGAAAAACCTAAGACACACGCTAGCGTGCAGATAGAAGTCTGATTCTGTGATTAAACCTATACCTGTCACACAGCGCAAAAAAAAACAGGCCTCACATCTCTATTCAACCAAATCTGTACTGTTTTAGCTGGTCAAGTTATTTGTAGTGACCGTAAAAGCACTTTTTATTTTCTGGATTGAAAAACTATTCCCAAATTTGCCATTCTCAAAATAACTAGTTTCTGGTATTTGAGGCCTACTTGAAATCTATCCCAAAAAGGATATCTTACATTGAAGGTACTGATAGTGTCATTCAGAAAAACCTAAGACACACGCTAGCGTGCAGATAGAAGTCTGATTCTGTGATTAAACCTATACCTGTCACACAGCGCAAAAAAAAACAGGCCTCACATCTCTATTCAACCAAATCTGTACTGTTTTAGCTGGTCAAGTTATTTGTAGTGACCGTAAAAGCACTTTTTATTTTCTGGATTAAAAAACTATTCCCAAATTTGCCATTCTCAAAATAACTAGTTTCTGGTATTTGAGGCCTACTTGAAATCTATCCCAAAAAGGATATCTTACATTGAAGGTACTGATAGTGTCATTCAGAAAAACCTAAGACACACGCTAGCGTGCAGATAGAAGTCTGATTCTGTGATTAAACCTATACCTGTCACACAGCGCAAAAAAAAACAGGCCTCACATCTCTATTCAACCAAATCTGTACTGTTTTAGCTGGTCAAGTTATTTGTAGTGACCGTAAAAGCACTTTTTATTTTCTGGATTGAAAAACTATTCCCAAATTTGCCATTCACAAAATAACTAGTTTCTGGTATTTGAGGCCTACTTGAAATCTATCCCAAAAAGGATATCTTACATTGAAGGTACTGATAGTGTCATTCAGAAAAACCTAAGACACACGCTAGCGTGCAGATAGAAGTCTGATTCTGTGATTAAACCTATACCTGTCACACAGCGCAAAAAAAAACAGGCCTCACATCTTTATTCAACCAAATCTGTACTGTTTTAGCTGGTCAAGTTATTTGTAGTGACCGTAAAAGCACTTTTTATTTTCTGGATTGAAAAACTATTCCCAAATTTGCCATTCTCAAAATAACTAGTTTCTGGTATTTGAGGCCTACTTGAAATCTATCCCAAAAAGGATATCTTACATTGAAGGTACTGATAGTGTCATTCAGAAAAACCTAAGACACACGCTAGCGTGCAGATAGAAGTCTGATTCTGTGATTAAACCTATACCTGTCACACAGCGCAAAAAAAAACAGGCCTCACATCTCTATTCAACCAAATCTGTACTGTTTTAGCTGGTCAAGTTATTTGTAGTGACCGTAAAAGCACTTTTTATTTTCTGGATTGAAAAACTATTCCCAAATTTGCCATTCTCAAAATAACTAGTTTCTGGTATTTGAGGCCTACTTGAAATCTATCCCAAAAAGGATATCTTACATTGAAGGTACTGATAGTGTCATTCAGAAAAACCTAAGACACACGCTAGCGTGCAGATAGAAGTCTGATTCTGTGATTAAACCTATACCTGTCACACAGCGCAAAAAAAAACAGGCCTCACATCTCTATTCAACCAAATCTGTACTGTTTTAGCTGGTCAAGTTATTTGTAGTGACCGTAAAAGCACTTTTTATTTTCTGGATTGAAAAACTATTCCCAAATTTGCCATTCTCAAAATAACTAGTTTCTGGTATTTGAGGCCTACTTGAAATCTATCCCAAAAAGGATATCTTACATTGAAGGTACTGATAGTGTCATTCAGAAAAACCTAAGACACACGCTAGCGTGCAGATAGAAGTCTGATTCTGTGATTAAACCTATACCTGTCACACAGCGCAAAAAAAAACAGGCCTCACATCTCTATTCAACCAAATCTGTACTGTTTTAGCTGGTCAAGTTATTTGTAGTGACCGTAAAAGCACTTTTTATTTTCTGGATTGAAAAACTATTCCCAAATTTGCCATTCACAAAATAACTAGTTTCTGGTATTTGAGGCCTACTTGAAATCTATCCCAAAAAGGATATCTTACATTGAAGGTACTGATAGTGTCATTCAGAAAAACCTAAGACACACGCTAGCGTGCAGATAGAAGTCTGATTCTGTGATTAAACCTATACCTGTCACACAGCGCAAAAAAAAACAGGCCTCACATCTCTATTCAACCAAATCTGTACTGTTTTAGCTGGTCAAGTTATTTGTAGTGACCGTAAAAGCACTTTTTATTTTCTGGATTGAAAAACTATTCCCAAATTTGCCATTCTCAAAATAACTAGTTTCTGGTATTTGAGGCCTACTTGAAATCTATCCCAAAAAGGATATCTTACATTGAAGGTACTGATAGTGTCATTCAGAAAAACCTAAGACACACGCTAGCGTGCAGATAGAAGTCTGATTCTGTGATTAAACCTATACCTGTCACACAGCGCAAAAAAAAACAGGCCTCACATCTCTATTCAACCAAATCTGTACTGTTTTAGCTGGTCAAGTTATTTGTAGTGACCGTAAAAGCACTTTTTATTTTCTGGATTGAAAAACTATTCCCAAATTTGCCATTCTCAAAATAACTAGTTTCTGGTATTTGAGGCCTACTTGAAATCTATCCCAAAAAGGATATCTTACATTGAAGGTACTGATAGTGTCATTCAGAAAAACCTAAGACACACGCTAGCGTGCAGATAGAAGTCTGATTCTGTGATTAAACCTATACCTGTCACACAGCGCAAAAAAAAACAGGCCTCACATCTCTATTCAACCAAATCTGTACTGTTTTAGCTGGTCAAGTTATTTATAGTGACCGTAAAAGCACTTTTTATTTTCTGGATTGAAAAACTATTCCCAAATTTGCCATTCTCAAAATAACTAGTTTCTGGTATTTGAGGCCTACTTGAAATCTATCCCAAAAAGGATATCTTACATTGAAGGTACTGATAGTGTCATTCAGAAAAACCTAAGACACACGCTAGCGTGCAGATAGAAGTCTGATTCTGTAATTAAACCTATACCTGTCACACAGCGCAAAAAAAAACAGGCCTCACATCTCTATTCAACCAAATCTGTACTGTTTTAGCTGGTCAAGTTATTTGTAGTGACCGTAAAAGCACTTTTTATTTTCTGGATTGAAAAACTATTCCCAAATTTGCCATTCTCAAAATAACTAGTTTCTGGTATTTGAGGCCTACTTGAAATCTATCCCAAAAAGGATATCTTACATTGAAGGTACTGATAGTGTCATTCAGAAAAACCTAAGACACACGCTAGCGTGCAGATAGAAGTCTGATTCTGTGATTAAACCTATACCTGTCACACAGCGCAAAAAAAAACAGGCCTCACATCTCTATTCAACCAAATCTGTACTGTTTTAGCTGGTCAAGTTATTTATAGTGACCGTAAAAGCACTTTTTATTTTCTGGATTGAAAAACTATTCCCAAATTTGCCATTCACAAAATAACTAGTTTCTGGTATTTGAGGCCTACTTGAAATCTATCCCAAAAAGGATATCTTACATTGAAGGTACTGATAGTGTCATTCAGAAAAACCTAAGACACACGCTAGCGTGCAGATAGAAGTCTGATTCTGTGATTAAACCTATACCTGTCACACAGCGCAAAAAAAAACAGGCCTCACATCTCTATTCAACCAAATCTGTACTGTTTTAGCTGGTCAAGTTATTTGTAGTGACCGTAAAAGCACTTTTTATTTTCTGGATTGAAAAACTATTCCCAAATTTGCCATTCTCAAAATAACTAGTTTCTGGTATTTGAGGCCTACTTGAAATCTATCCCAAAAAGGATATCTTACATTGAAGGTACTGATAGTGTCATGCAGAAAAACCTAAGACACACGCTAGCGTGCAGATAGAAGTCTGATTCTGTGATTAAACCTATACCTGTCACACAGCGCAAAAAAAAACAGGCCTCACATCTCTATTCAACCAAATCTGTACTGTTTTAGCTGGTCAAGTTATTTATAGTGACCGTAAAAGCACTTTTTATTTTCTGGATTGAAAAACTATTCCCAAATTTGCCATTCTCAAAATAACTAGTTTCTGGTATTTGAGGCCTACTTGAAATCTATCCCAAAAAGGATATCTTACATTGAAGGTACTGATAGTGTCATTCAGAAAAACCTAAGACACACGCTAGCGTGCAGATAGAAGTCTGATTCTGTGATTAAACCTATACCTGTCACACAGCGCAAAAAAAAACAGGCCTCACATCTCTATTCAACCAAATCTGTACTGTTTTAGCTGGTCAAGTTATTTGTAGTGACCGTAAAAGCACTTTTTATTTTCTGGATTGAAAAACTATTCCCAAATTTGCCATTCTCAAAATAACTAGTTTCTGGTATTTGAGGCCTACTTGAAATCTATCCCAAAAAGGATATCTTACATTGAAGGTACTGATAGTGTCATTCAGAAAAACCTAAGACACACGCTAGCGTGCAGATAGAAGTCTGATTCTGTGATTAAACCTATACCTGTCACACAGCGCAAAAAAAAACAGGCCTCACATCTCTATTCAACCAAATCTGTACTGTTTTAGCTGGTCAAGTTATTTGTAGTGACCGTAAAAGCACTTTTTATTTTCTGGATTGAAAAACTATTCCCAAATTTGCCATTCTCAAAATAACTAGTTTCTGGTATTTGAGGCCTACTTGAAATCTATCCCAAAAAGGATATCTTACATTGAAGGTACTGATAGTGTCATTCAGAAAAACCTAAGACACACGCTAGCGTGCAGATAGAAGTCTGATTCTGTGATTAAACCTATACCTGTCACACAGCGCAAAAAAAAACAGGCCTCACATCTCTATTCAACCAAATCTGTACTGTTTTAGCTGGTCAAGTTATTTGTAGTGACCGTAAAAGCACTTTTTATTTTCTGGATTGAAAAACTATTCCCAAATTTGCCATTCTCAAAATAACTAGTTTCTGGTATTTGAGGCCTACTTGAAATCTATCCCAAAAAGGATATCTTACATTGAAGGTACTGATAGTGTCATTCAGAAAAACCTAAGACACACGCTAGCGTGCAGATAGAAGTCTGATTCTGTGATTAAACCTATACCTGTCACACAGCGCAAAAAAAAACAGGCCTCACATCTCTATTCAACCAAATCTGTACTGTTTTAGCTGGTCAAGTTATTTGTAGTGACCGTAAAAGCACTTTTTATTTTCTGGATTGAAAAACTATTCCCAAATTTGCCATTCTCAAAATAACTAGTTTCTGGTATTTGAGGCCTACTTGAAATCTATCCCAAAAAGGATATCTTACATTGAAGGTACTGATAGTGTCATTCAGAAAAACCTAAGACACACGCTAGCGTGCAGATAGAAGTCTGATTCTGTGATTAAACCTATACCTGTCACACAGCGCAAAAAAAAACAGGCCTCACATCTCTATTCAACCAAATCTGTACTGTTTTAGCTGGTCAAGTTATTTGTAGTGACCGTAAAAGCACTTTTTATTTTCTGGATTGAAAAACTATTCCCAAATTTGCCATTCTCAAAATAACTAGTTTCTGGTATTTGAGGCCTACTTGAAATCTATCCCAAAAAGGATATCTTACATTGAAGGTACTGATAGTGTCATTCAGAAAAACCTAAGACACACGCTAGCGTGCAGATAGAAGTCTGATTCTGTGATTAAACCTATACCTGTCACACAGCGCAAAAAAAAACAGGCCTCACATCTCTATTCAACCAAATCTGTACTGTTTTAGCTGGTCAAGTTATTTGTAGTGACCGTAAAAGCACTTTTTATTTTCTGGATTAAAAAACTATTCCCAAATTTGCCATTCTCAAAATAACTAGTTTCTGGTATTTGAGGCCTACTTGAAATCTATCCCAAAAAGGATATCTTACATTGAAGGTACTGATAGTGTCATTCAGAAAAACCTAAGACACACGCTAGCGTGCAGATAGAAGTCTGATTCTGTGATTAAACCTATACCTGTCACACAGCGCAAAAAAAAACAGGCCTCACATCTCTATTCAACCAAATCTGTACTGTTTTAGCTGGTCAAGTTATTTGTAGTGACCGTAAAAGCACTTTTTATTTTCTGGATTGAAAAACTATTCCCAAATTTGCCATTCTCAAAATAACTAGTTTCTGGTATTTGAGGCCTACTTGAAATCTATCCCAAAAAGGATATCTTACATTGAAGGTACTGATAGTGTCATTCAGAAAAACCTAAGACACACGCTAGCGTGCAGATAGAAGTCTGATTCTGTGATTAAACCTATACCTGTCACACAGCGCAAAAAAAAACAGGCCTCACATCTCTATTCAACCAAATCTGTACTGTTTTAGCTGGTCAAGTTATTTGTAGTGACCGTAAAAGCACTTTTTATTTTCTGGATTGAAAAACTATTCCCAAATTTGCCATTCTCAAAATAACTAGTTTCTGGTATTTGAGGCCTACTTGAAATCTATCCCAAAAAGGATATCTTACATTGAAGGTACTGATAGTGTCATTCAGAAAAACCTAAGACACACGCTAGCGTGCAGATAGAAGTCTGATTCTGTGATTAAACCTATACCTGTCACACAGCGCAAAAAAAAACAGGCCTCACATCTCTATTCAACCAAATCTGTACTGTTTTAGCTGGTCAAGTTATTTGTAGTGACCGTAAAAGCACTTTTTATTTTCTGGATTGAAAAACTATTCCCAAATTTGCCATTCTCAAAATAACTAGTTTCTGGTATTTGAGGCCTACTTGAAATCTATCCCAAAAAGGATATCTTACATTGAAGGTACTGATAGTGTCATTCAGAAAAACCTAAGACACACGCTAGCGTGCAGATAGAAGTCTGATTCTGTGATTAAACCTATACCTGTCACACAGCGCAAAAAAAAACAGGCCTCACATCTCTATTCAACCAAATCTGTACTGTTTTAGCTGGTCAAGTTATTTGTAGTGACCGTAAAAGCACTTTTTATTTTCTGGATTGAAAAACTATTCCCAAATTTGCCATTCTCAAAATAACTAGTTTCTGGTATTTGAGGCCTACTTGAAATCTATCCCAAAAAGGATATCTTACATTGAAGGTACTGATAGTGTCATTCAGAAAAACCTAAGACACACGCTAGCGTGCAGATAGAAGTCTGATTCTGTGATTAAACCTATACCTGTCACACAGCGCAAAAAAAAACAGGCCTCACATCTCTATTCAACCAAATCTGTACTGTTTTAGCTGGTCATGTTATTTATAGTGACCGTAAAAGCACTTTTTATTTTCTGGATTGAAAAACTATTCCCAAATTTGCCATTCACAAAATAACTAGTTTCTGGTATTTGAGGCCTACTTGAAATCTATCCCAAAAAGGATATCTTACATTGAAGGTACTGATAGTGTCATTCAGAAAAACCTAAGACACACGCTAGCGTGCAGATAGAAGTCTGATTCTGTGATTAAACCTATACCTGTCACACAGCGCAAAAAAAAACAGGCCTCACATCTCTATTCAACCAAATCTGTACTGTTTTAGCTGGTCAAGTTATTTGTAGTGACCGTAAAAGCACTTTTTATTTTCTGGATTGAAAAACTATTCCCAAATTTGCCATTCTCAAAATAACTAGTTTCTGGTATTTGAGGCCTACTTGAAATCTATCCCAAAAAGGATATCTTACATTGAAGGTACTGATAGTGTCATTCAGAAAAACCTAAGACACACGCTAGCGTGCAGATAGAAGTCTGATTCTGTGATTAAACCTATACCTGTCACACAGCGCAAAAAAAAACAGGCCTCACATCTCTATTCAACCAAATCTGTACTGTTTTAGCTGGTCAAGTTATTTGTAGTGACCGTAAAAGCACTTTTTATTTTCTGGATTGAAAAACTATTCCCAAATTTGCCATTCTCAAAATAACTAGTTTCTGGTATTTGAGGCCTACTTGAAATCTATCCCAAAAAGGATATCTTACATTGAAGGTACTGATAGTGTCATTCAGAAAAACCTAAGACACACGCTAGCGTGCAGATAGAAGTCTGATTCTGTGATTAAACCTATACCTGTCACACAGCGCAAAAAAAAACAGGCCTCACATCTCTATTCAACCAAATCTGTACTGTTTTAGCTGGTCAAGTTATTTGTAGTGACCGTAAAAGCACTTTTTATTTTCTGGATTGAAAAACTATTCCCAAATTTGCCATTCTCAAAATAACTAGTTTCTGGTATTTGAGGCCTACTTGAAATCTATCCCAAAAAGGATATCTTACATTGAAGGTACTGATAGTGTCATTCAGAAAAACCTAAGACACACGCTAGCGTGCAGATAGAAGTCTGATTCTGTGATTAAACCTATACCTGTCACACAGCGCAAAAAAAAACAGGCCTCACATCTCTATTCAACCAAATCTGTACTGTTTTAGCTGGTCAAGTTATTTGTAGTGACCGTAAAAGCACTTTTTATTTTCTGGATTGAAAAACTATTCCCAAATTTGCCATTCTCAAAATAACTAGTTTCTGGTATTTGAGGCCTACTTGAAATCTATCCCAAAAAGGATATCTTACATTGAAGGTACTGATAGTGTCATTCAGAAAAACCTAAGACACACGCTAGCGTGCAGATAGAAGTCTGATTCTGTGATTAAACCTATACCTGTCACACAGCGCAAAAAAAAACAGGCCTCACATCTCTATTCAACCAAATCTGTACTGTTTTAGCTGGTCAAGTTATTTGTAGTGACCGTAAAAGCACTTTTTATTTTCTGGATTGAAAAACTATTCCCAAATTTGCCATTCTCAAAATAACTAGTTTCTGGTATTTGAGGCCTACTTGAAATCTATCCCAAAAAGGATATCTTACATTGAAGGTACTGATAGTGTCATTCAGAAAAACCTAAGACACACGCTAGCGTGCAGATAGAAGTCTGATTCTGTGATTAAACCTATACCTGTCACACAGCGCAAAAAAAAACAGGCCTCACATCTCTATTCAACCAAATCTGTACTGTTTTAGCTGGTCAAGTTATTTGTAGTGACCGTAAAAGCACTTTTTATTTTCTGGATTGAAAAACTATTCCCAAATTTGCCATTCTCAAAATAACTAGTTTCTGGTATTTGAGGCCTACTTGAAATCTATCCCAAAAAGGATATCTTACATTGAAGGTACTGATAGTGTCATTCAGAAAAACCTAAGACACACGCTAGCGTGCAGATAGAAGTCTGATTCTGTGATTAAACCTATACCTGTCACACAGCGCAAAAAAAAACAGGCCTCACATCTCTATTCAACCAAATCTGTACTGTTTTAGCTGGTCAAGTTATTTGTAGTGACCGTAAAAGCACTTTTTATTTTCTGGATTGAAAAACTATTCCCAAATTTGCCATTCTCAAAATAACTAGTTTCTGGTATTTGAGGCCTACTTGAAATCTATCCCAAAAAGGATATCTTACATTGAAGGTACTGATAGTGTCATTCAGAAAAACCTAAGACACACGCTAGCGTGCAGATAGAAGTCTGATTCTGTGATTAAACCTATACCTGTCACACAGCGCAAAAAAAAACAGGCCTCACATCTCTATTCAACCAAATCTGTACTGTTTTAGCTGGTCAAGTTATTTGTAGTGACCGTAAAAGCACTTTTTATTTTCTGGATTGAAAAACTATTCCCAAATTTGCCATTCTCAAAATAACTAGTTTCTGGTATTTGAGGCCTACTTGAAATCTATCCCAAAAAGGATATCTTACATTGAAGGTACTGATAGTGTCATTCAGAAAAACCTAAGACACACGCTAGCGTGCAGATAGAAGTCTGATTCTGTGATTAAACCTATACCTGTCACACAGCGCAAAAAAAAACAGGCCTCACATCTCTATTCAACCAAATCTGTACTGTTTTAGCTGGTCATGTTATTTATAGTGACCGTAAAAGCACTTTTTATTTTCTGGATTGAAAAACTATTCCCAAATTTGCCATTCTCAAAATAACTAGTTTCTGGTATTTGAGGCCTACTTGAAATCTATCCCAAAAAGGATATCTTACATTGAAGGTACTGATAGTGTCATTCAGAAAAACCTAAGACACACGCTAGCGTGCAGATAGAAGTCTGATTCTGTGATTAAACCTATACCTGTCACACAGCGCAAAAAAAAACAGGCCTCACATCTCTATTCAACCAAATCTGTACTGTTTTAGCTGGTCAAGTTATTTGTAGTGACCGTAAAAGCACTTTTTATTTTCTGGATTGAAAAACTATTCCCAAATTTGCCATTCTCAAAATAACTAGTTTCTGGTATTTGAGGCCTACTTGAAATCTATCCCAAAAAGGATATCTTACATTGAAGGTACTGATAGTGTCATTCAGAAAAACCTAAGACACACGCTAGCGTGCAGATAGAAGTCTGATTCTGTGATTAAACCTATACCTGTCACACAGCGCAAAAAAAAACAGGCCTCACATCTCTATTCAACCAAATCTGTACTGTTTTAGCTGGTCATGTTATTTATAGTGACCGTAAAAGCACTTTTTATTTTCTGGATTGAAAAACTATTCCCAAATTTGCCATTCTCAAAATAACTAGTTTCTGGTATTTGAGGCCTACTTGAAATCTATCCCAAAAAGGATATCTTACATTGAAGGTACTGATAGTGTCATTCAGAAAAACCTAAGACACACGCTAGCGTGCAGATAGAAGTCTGATTCTGTGATTAAACCTATACCTGTCACACAGCGCAAAAAAAAACAGGCCTCACATCTCTATTCAACCAAATCTGTACTGTTTTAGCTGGTCAAGTTATTTGTAGTGACCGTAAAAGCACTTTTTATTTTCTGGATTGAAAAACTATTCCCAAATTTGCCATTCACAAAATAACTAGTTTCTGGTATTTGAGGCCTACTTGAAATCTATCCCAAAAAGGATATCTTACATTGAAGGTACTGATAGTGTCATTCAGAAAAACCTAAGACACACGCTAGCGTGCAGATAGAAGTCTGATTCTGTGATTAAACCTATACCTGTCACACAGCGCAAAAAAAAACAGGCCTCACATCTCTATTCAACCAAATCTGTACTGTTTTAGCTGGTCAAGTTATTTGTAGTGACCGTAAAAGCACTTTTTATTTTCTGGATTGAAAAACTATTCCCAAATTTGCCATTCTCAAAATAACTAGTTTCTGGTATTTGAGGCCTACTTGAAATCTATCCCAAAAAGGATATCTTACATTGAAGGTACTGATAGTGTCATTCAGAAAAACCTAAGACACACGCTAGCGTGCAGATAGAAGTCTGATTCTGTGATTAAACCTATACCTGTCACACAGCGCAAAAAAAAACAGGCCTCACATCTCTATTCAACCAAATCTGTACTGTTTTAGCTGGTCAAGTTATTTGTAGTGACCGTAAAAGCACTTTTTATTTTCTGGATTGAAAAACTATTCCCAAATTTGCCATTCT